>NW_028301577.1:15727500-15815000 GCF_042242905.1 Orbicella faveolata | reverse complement strand
AAGCACTCTCGATTTGATGTCTGTGACAAGGAAGTACACGTACAGCAATATGGTATAAATTTCAATTACCAAGTAAGTTAATTAACTACTGGCAATTAATTAATTAATTAATACATACATACAATCATTCATTCATTCATTCATTCATTCATTCATATCAATTAATTACTTATAAATAAATAAATAAATAAATAAATATACATTTATATAGCACCATTTTCCACTAATTGTCCATGGCGCTTTACAATACTTTAAAATTAAAATCCTAATCCTTTAAAAACCTAAAATCCTAAATCCTAAGAGTTAAATACACTACATAATACAATTAGGCTACAAATAAAAAGTAAAAACTACAAATCAAATGCACGCTTAAAAGGATAAGTCTTAAGATTTGCCTTAAAAACTGCCTCTGATGATGAAAGTCTGATCTGGAGGGGTAGTTTATTCCAGAGCCTTGGTGCAGCCACGGAAAAAGCCCTTTCACCATACATTTTAAGATTTGCTCTAGGCTCATCAAGCAACCTGTTGTTTGAAGATCTTAGTGTGCGACCAGAAATGTTAAATCGCAGTAAGTCTCTAATGTAATCAGGGGCCAGTCCATTCAGAGCTTTGTAAGTTAACAACAATATTGTCTCAGAGATGGAGAGGCAAGTCCGTACACTAAGAAAAACATGGACTATCTAAAAGGTTCCTTCCTGAATATCAAAGGTATCATTCAAGCAAAATTCAGTGAATTCTGTTAATATTGTTAGGCCATATTCGTATTCCCAGTATTGGACTGGAAGTAACTTGTAACTGACACTACAGGTAATGCTGTGTTTTCAAAAGAAGCCAGTGACTGCGTCAGTATTTTATTAGCATAGTTAATTTAAGCATTCAGTGCGTGCAAATACTCTGCATGGTATGTACCCAATTGTACATATTAAGTTGTGTGTAATTTATGCGTGTGTCTGTTGTAACCGATCTTGGAGTCCAATTAAAGTTATTTAACGTTACATGGTGTCAGGAGTGTCTTTGATCCATGGCTTTCCTTCGCTCCCCATTGGTACTTCACTCTCTCGAAATTAATGACTCCAACATCACTGACAAATGGAGTGAGTGGAAGGAGATGTGGGAGCATTACAGCATTGCTTCAAAAGTTAACAAAGAAGAAGGAGGCGTTCAAGTAGCTGTGCTTCTAACTTTGATTGGACCTGAAGCAAGGAAAGTCTTTAAAACTTGGAGCCTATTGGCTACTGAGAGGAAAGATATTAATGGTGTCATTGAGCGTTTCAACAACTACTGCAATCCGAGAAAGAACATTCCCTCTGATCTTCTCAATTCACAGCAGCAAGAGCCTGGCGAATTGTTTGATCGCTATGTGACTGAACTTCGTCAAATCGCTGATAAGTGTGCCTTTGATGCCATCACGCCTGATGATCTTCTAAGAGATAGAATTATCTTTGGAATTGCTGACAATAAAGTTAGGGAAAGGTTCCTGAGTGAACCCGAACTTAACCTTGCCATGAAGACAATGGACATCTGTCGGGCTGTGGAGATGTCTCAAGTGCAGATTAAGGCAGTGAGCAAGTTCAACCTATCCAACGTTCACCTTCTCAAGGAAAACAACAAGTCCTCAGAGGGAAAGTCATCTGGCAGACAGCTGCTTCCTGCAAATCAACTTCGTTATCCTTGAGGATAAGTTGAGGATGAGTTGCCTGTTTTCCAAGTTTTCAAGGCGTCAGCTAATCAAAGCTCGGATTCAAGTCTTGTAACACTGAAAGTACAGAGTGGAAACTCGATACGTTTTGAAATTGATACCGGAACGCGTTGTAATGTTTTGTCTGCACATATTTACAAGGTGACTGGTGATTTTGACCTCAAGCATGTTACGCTAGCCAAGTCTTCCACTGAGGCCTTCCAAGGGGTTTGAGCGACAAGCGACATTGCATCAAAATGTGGCGACAATTTGTTACCAAAGTACCGACAGCCGACAGAAGTTGACATGAAAGGGGCGACAATTTGCGAAAACGACAATCCATTTTTCATTTCGACAAAGCGACAACTGCACTTTTTTTCTTCGACGGCGACATGACTGTCATGACTTGACAAGGTCAGCGTGACTCTTTTGGAGCTCTATTGTTTGCGTTTATGGTAGATCAGTTGTACAAATATTAACAAAAACAAACCATCATTCAACACTCTTTACAAAGAGTTAAGAATTACGAGTTGTATGTTAACTAGTCAGTCTCTTATTACATCCCATAAAACAAAGACCTCAAAGAGAAAGGAACAAAGGTCGTCAACGTCACCCGTTGCGCTTGTTACGATCCCGAGTCACGCGCCAGAGATTGTCGTCATTATCGAGTTCGCCAGGTCTTTTTATTGACCTTTATTAGGGTATTCAGGTTATTTTAGGTGATCTAAGGTCGGGTGAGAGTCGGCCAATTGTTTGCCATGGGCAAACATAAGAAAGCCAAGAAAAAGACCAACAAGAAGAGTAGAAAGAAGGAAAGGGTGGAAAAGAGTTACAGAAAGAAAGACAGGAAAGGTGAGTTGGCGCTTTTCATAGTTAATCGGTTTTCACGGCCTTAAATATTTAGCTTTGTTGACCATTGTTTGGCAATCCTTTTTTATAATATGGATGATCGTATCGGATAGATAAAGCATTAAGTCATTAAGTTTATAAGGCGATCAGCGAACACGAGCGAGCTAGAATCTTGCACTGCACTCTGTGTACACGTGGACAGATGATACTGATTTTGGAGCGTCTTTTTGCTTCTCGATATTCTTTATTTATTTCTCAGCACACTGATCTCTCAGCCTTAACTTGGTGCAGTGTTTGGCAGTTTATTTTTCCAATCATAGACCATTATACTATTGACGATTCATCATAAAATTATGAAGCATCTACAGCGAACAGCGAGTTCGGATCAGCTTGCAGCCTGCGGTCTGTGTGAGTGTACACCGACTGTGCACTGGAGATAAAGTTTATTTTTCGCCTTTTGACGAATACGTTTACACAGAATGCTATATTAATGATTACCATTGCTGTCATTGATAATAAATTATGGAGACAAAATTGAAATACTTGAAAGCCCTCATACTTATCCAGTCTATCCTGGACGTTCAGACTCATTCATGTTCATTTGGATGGTCATGAGCAGTGTACAAGCGTGCAAACAGCTTGTGGTAAAGACGGGAATGACATGTTCCACCGTAACGGTCCGTAATGCTCACAGCAAGATGACAAGGTCACGGTGACCGGGATAGCAAAATCAAATGAAGATAAAAAAATAATCGACCTTTTTTAAACGTTAGGCGTCAAAATGGTTAATGTTATGACTTCTA
The DNA here is from genome assembly GCF_042242905.1 of Orbicella faveolata. Taxonomy (NCBI): domain Eukaryota; kingdom Metazoa; phylum Cnidaria; class Anthozoa; order Scleractinia; family Merulinidae; genus Orbicella; species Orbicella faveolata. The sequence goes on along the minus strand of NW_028301577.1, from coordinate 15,811,670 downwards.
GCCATGAAATCAAAATCTCTTGTGTGTCTTGCTTTCTGTTATGTTTTTTTTTTTTTTTAGCTACTTAGTTCTAAACGCCTATACTCAATTCTGTTAAGGCGCAAATTTTGGAGCAATCATTAAATGTTACTAACACTAACAATATTAAATTGTGAAAATTTCGTCCTTATTTCATATTTCAGCATCTTAGAATTTAAGACCAATATTCGCTTTTGCCTGAAAAGTGACGTACGCTCTTCTTATCATAATTTCGGCATATCAGACTACAATAAAACCGTCAAACAGCCGGTAACCTATAAAATCATGTGAAAGGGCAAACAATTTGTCCTAGCTGTCTACTCTCTTTTTCTCATGTATTCATGTTTTGTTGTCCACCAGAAAAGCCCCTTTTAGTGTCTAGCTCGGAGAGTAAAAATGCCGAAAGGCGGATTATGGATAAGAGAAAACGCGCTCACTCCCCATCTGAATATTCTGACTCTTACTCTGAGCCTGAGCGACCTAAGCCTGCCAAGACCCCCAAGAAGGTGCAAAAGCCAGCTTCAGGTTTTCTTAGTGTTAGTGCTGTCCAGAAGTTCACAATTACCAGAAGTCTACACCTGACCTTATCTAGCACTGGGGCGCATGCGTGTGTTTTATTTTATAATCATCCCGCTTAAAATATATTTATTCATAAATGTGTTGGTCGCGGGGTACAGTTGAAGTCATCATAGCAGTTAGCCCTAAGCCCCATTACCATAGATGTAGACTTCTGGAATATTGAACTTTTGTTGATGGTTATTATCAAAAATAGAGTTTTACAAAAATGTTAAACATTTTATTTAAAATTGGAGGTTATAGCGCCGAAATAACCCTGAATCGTCACATGTATACTCGCCAAAATTAGTACGTTAAGATTACGAGCGGCCTTATTTTAGAGAAACGTCAGAGACAAATTTTTGTAGCGACAACGACATATGAATTTGTACAGGGAAACGACAGCGACAATTTCTTCCGCTGGTTAGGCGACAAAGGTACACAGAAGGATGCGACAAGGCGACAAGACTACCCCCCTTGGAAGGCCTCTCCATTGTATCCTTTGATGGCAGAAATATCTCAGTGTTAGGAACAGTTAAACTCCAAGTTTGGAGAGGATCTTTCACTTGTATGTTGTTGTGTCATCTTGTGAAAAGCAAGTGCTGCTGTGCTATTTTGGGCAAGCCAGCTTGCGAAGGGATGGGTGTTGTTGAAATTTAAAGATTTTGACCCAATTCGGTGGCCTGACATGAGTGGTGGTCAAGTGTTTTCTGCTGAGGATGTGATGTCTAGTTGCAGGCCACTTACTAAAGAGCAGGTAATAGAGATGTTCGCCGATGTTTTTGAAGAGGGGCTTGGTTTACTTGGAAAGCAATTGTGGACGCCCTATGTCCCCCATGGGACAAAGAGGACTAGATGATGATTGGTTTACTTGAGGGCGAGTACCGCATCTGTCTTAACAATTCAGCCAAGTCAGTTCAGCATGCTCCCCAGCGAGGTCAGGTCACCCTTTGCAATAAAATCAAAGAAACCCTGGATAAATTACATAGCGCAGGGGTCATTGAGCCAATATCAAAGCCAACACCCAGGATCTCATATATGTTAGCAGTCGAGAATATAAGAATTTGTCACCACCTGAAGGAAAGACAACAAAGCTGTTCTCTGGGAGAACTATCCTATGCCTACCATAGAGGACATTGCAACTCGCCTTCATGGCACCAAAGTGTTTTCTGTCCTCGATGCAAAGAATGGGTTTTGGCATGTCAAATTGGACGAGGAGTCATCGCATCTGACTACCTTTCACACACCTTTTGGCTGCTATCGTTGGTGTAGGAAGCCTTTTGGTATAAGTTTGGCCCCTGAAGTTTTTCAGCACCGTATGCACAAGCTAATTGAGGGTCTCAGCAGTAGAGGTTGTTGTCATCCTAGAAGGTTGGCCTGGCAACATTCATGAGTGCGATCCGGTCTTACGCCCTTTCTTCCAGTTTCGTGAAGCGCTGATTGTTCAGGGAAACCTGGTTCTCTGCGGACCTCGCCTGTTTGTTCCCAGTACCCTCAGAAAGGAGGTTATGTCCCTAGCTCACACGAGTCACATTGGCCTGCGGGGTGTCTTCCCCGCCTTCGGGAGTGCATGTTCTGGCCCAGAATGAGCACCCAAATGAAGGATTGCATGGGTCAGTGTGACGTTTTCCTTCCACATTGCGACTCACAAGTACAGGAACCATTACTTCAACACAAATTTCTGCCTCGTCCTTGGGGCAAGGTTGCTGCGGACATCTATTTTCACTCAGGCCGAACTCTGCTGGTTGTTGTTGACTATTTCAGCAACTTCATAGAGGTTGATTCCCTTTTGTCTGAAACCTCCAAGTTGTGATCAGAAGTCTGATGGCCACCTTTAGCTGATTTAGAGTGCCGGATACACTGGTCACGGATAATGGGCCCCTCTTTGCCTCATCTGAGTTTGCAAAATTCATAGACCAATGGAACTTTCAGCATATTACCTTGAGTCCCTGTTATCTGCAAAGTAATGCTAAGGCCAAGAATACCATTCGTACTGTAGAACGTGTGTTCACAAAGAGTCGAGCCACTGGTGTCAGTGAATTCCAAGCTCTCCTTGATTGGCGTAATACTCCAAGTGAAGGCATGGATGCCAGTCATCTTTTGGGCCGCCGTTGTAAGACTTTACTACCAACTTCTGGAACTCTTGTAACGCTAGAATTTAGCCTCATCAACGATGCTACTAAACTGTGTGCTCGGAGAGAGCGTCGGCGCAGGTACTTAAATTGTGGCAAGCACGTCCTTTCCCATGTGAAGGCTGGCGAAACTATCTGCGCCCATTCACCTACTTGAACATGGAGCATTTGAAGGATTTTATCTTGTCGTGACTGTTTGATTCATATAAGAACATCTTAAGCCGTTGTAAGGACTTAGTTGTGTGACATACGGGCATTGTCACAGCGAAATTTCAATGACTTTGTCCAGAATTATTTATTTATTTATTTTATTTTTACCTAATTTTTTCGTTAACGGGGGAAGATGTGTCGATATTTATTAGCATAGTTAATTAGCATTCTATGTGTGCGAATACTATGCATGGTATGTACCTGATTGTACATATTTAAGTCGTCTGTAATTCATGTGTGTGTCAGTTGCATCCGATCTTGGCTGCTATCATGCAAGATGTCTTCGAGGAGTTCAATTAAAGTTATTTAACGTTACAGTGACCACTGGAGTTCTGCTTCCTACTTGATTATATTTTGCTGGTTACTCTGGCTATGGCAATTAGCTTGTAACAAACAAGTACAGCACTGCGCCTTATTGATAAATCTTTAAGTTGGCAGAGTGACTTACACTCAATTTTGAAGCAATATATTTTTATGCAATACGAAGTACATCTGTTAAAATGAAAACTCAAAGCATTTGCTGTATTTTGTGCCCTTTGCATTATCGTGCGTTTGTAGCCAACTTGCAGTGTTAAATAAGTGGCTGGGCCAACCTCAGCTACTTATTTAAAACTCATGAAGAATGCACAAGAACTTCCCCTAGATTTTTCAGTCAAAATGATCTTTGTCAAAAACACTCCAAATTCCATGTGTGGGTTTGTGTAGGTGTGTTAAACAACATTCGGTATTTTTTCACCATTGTTGCTTCAGAGAGAGCTATCTTAACCCTGACTTGAAAAACACACACAGCAAGAAAATACTGTTCACAAAAAATATGGTACTGTAATGGAATCCATTGTATGTTCAATAGAGCAAGAAAAATGTTGAAATATAGGAAAAAAATTTGACAGGTGCAAATGCAAACATTCTGCATACAAACTGCTCTTCTATTAAATAACTTAATTCCTATTTACATCAAGACAATTTCACACTTTCCACTTTGGACTGCTGCTTCTTATCACAACTGTTTTTCCTAAAAGGACAAGTTATGTCTCTTAAGTTGTTAGAATGGCTTGATTAATCAATGTGGTGGCATATTATCAGTGTAATTCTGTTGTTGACAATAATATCACTGGGAAAACTTCAGATGTCTTGGATAAATAGTTCAAATGATTACCTTGTTTTCCTCCAATTCCCCATCACTCATTTCTGGCACACACTGTAGAGTAGTGGATTCCATGGCAAGATTTTCAGTTTCTTCATTTCCCTCCCCAGCTGCTTTGTGTCTTTTGGTCAGTGACTACAATAGCAATGTTATTTATCCTGGTAAGAAACTCCTGTCGATGATCATTTTCATGTACAGTGAAACCTGTATTAAGCGGACCCCATATTAAGCAGACACCCTCTATTAGGTGGACACCAGCTTGAGTCCTAAAATACCTACTAAAAACACCCTTAATTACAGCTTTAGGGGATTATAATTCAAAAGACACCGTGAATTTTTTTCATATCGTCAAATTTTGATAAGCACAATAAGATGCAACTTTTGATAAAGTTTCAAAAAATCTGTACATAGGGTTCAGAGCCACCTTTAATTTTCACAACTTTAAGTGGCTCCAAACCCTATGTACAGAATTTTTTAAACTTACCAAAAGTTGCACCTTATTGTGCTTATCAAAATTTGGTAATATTAAGAAATTTCACCGTGCCGTTTTTGAATTATAAGCCCCTAAACTTATAATTAAGGGTGTTTTTAGCAGGTCATATTGTTGCTATGGTAACCTATTGTGTCACAAAAATGATAACATGTTTACCAATGATTAGGCAGTTTTTTTGATTCCATGATTGTATAGCATCAAATGATAAAGAGTGGTCATAATTACCCAGTGAGTGTCCCAAGGGTGTCCACTTAGTATATGTAATAGGACTACATGCTGTCCAATTTGGAAATAATTGGATGAAAAAAATTCCAAGGACAGCCAAAATTGGACGAGGCCACAGGCCAAGTCCAATTTGGCTGTCAGGGGAATTTTTTGAATCCAATTATTTCTTAATTGGACAAGCATGTAGTCCTGTTACTTATTAATTATATGGCTCATGAGGTATTAAATAAGCTTTGCAAGGAAAACTACAGTAACTGAAGAAAAACAGACTAGGCCCTTGATCTTCCGAAAGTTGGGAAAGCTTCAAAAACATCCGGTGATCTTCAGAGATCGCCAGAGATTGTCACAAGTTTTCGGAAATCCTGGGAAGTGTTCGGGTGATCTTCGGAAATCTTCGGGTGATCTTTGGAAATCTTCGGAAGGTTTCCTGTGGCCTTTGATAATCTTCAGAAGGTTAATAGCTTAATTTCATTGGCTGAGACAAAATGTCCCATTTTTTCCCAAATTGGACAGTTTCTGCATTTTTACTCGAAGTCTTTATTGAAAACTGTCCAAATTAAATCCCAAACTGGACAGTTTTCAGAAATTAAAGGATAATAGCTGTGCTGACAAAACTGGATTAACTCACTGCTATATAATTAATAATGGTATTAGGACTGAGTTCAATTCAGTCTGTAATCATATGAGTGATTAACAAAATTGGATGACCGCGAAGCGGAAGTCCGATTTGATCATGAGTATGATTACAGACTGAATTGGACGACACAACGTCCTGTTACCAATTAATCAAAACTATGACAAAATTCGAGAAATGAACAAACCATCGATTGAGTGCTGAATGATTTTAAAAGGTCGTTATGAATGCTGAAAAACCCAGCAGTTTACTCAACACAGTGCACTGCAACAGCGTGCGCAAAATGACGCATACTGTCCAATTACAAGCATAACGTGTACACTGTCCAATTAATGCTCAAATCGGGCTGCTGTTAGCCAATCATGTTCAAGAATTTTGTTATAGTTTTGATTAATACAGGTTTCGCTATACATGTATCTTAAAATACACTCCCAAGGTTATAGATGTACTGCTTTCTGAGGCAATACTTAATAATTGAATTAGAAAAAGGCCAAGAATACAGTACAGGTCAGAAAAACATGTGTTGCTACCACATTCTGTTACATTCTGTAGACAATTAATTATGACATCAAACACTGATTAATTTATGCATGCATTAATCAAAGTGGGGTGAAGTCTCTCTACAACCTTTTTAGAATCCAAAAATTTGTTCATCACTCTTACAGTTGCTAAAGGAAGCCTTGTGAAACCCACTTTCAAACTTCAAAATATTACCCTGTGAAAAACTTGGCAAAATGGCTCTTAATTACATTTGTTCAACACACTGACATTTAGCATAGTTCACATGTTGATAAAGTTGAAGTCTTATTTCGAACATATGCTAACTGTAAGCTACATGTTTAAGTCTATTCATTTGTCAACCCCAGACACAAGTGTGGTTTTCCATTGGCTGAGGAACGAAAGAAGCGAAAAACATTTTTCTCACAGACAGCTTGGAGTCTGGGTACAGGTGTGGCCTCGTGCACGATGTTGGTGTAAAATTGCCTAACAAAAATGGTCTCACACTAGATTTCTTATTATTTCTCGTCATTCTTAAAGCCAGTGTCGTAAAACTTTGCAGAATTAAACTTCCATCTATGTGCACCCCAAAAAGCAAAATTTTCTGTCTGAAAGAGATTTATTAGAAGAACAATAACAAAATTCCGAAAACAGGTTGGGCAAAAAGTGCCGTTTTTCCCCTATATTTTTACCGTTATCCTCGCCGATCCTTCCGCAAAGTTGGTGAACAACACCATAAGATTAAGAGGTCAACCAAGACATCGATGTTTTGGTTTGTTTCTCTTCATGTGGAAACCTTTCAATCCCAGCCTAACTCGACTTGTCCATCCATTTCCTTATTTGGACATAACTTGAGCTTGCTGTCAATAACAAAATGGCCACAATGAACATGAAATGGACAAGAAGATGCAGGGAAGATGCTTGCTTAGTGCGTGTAAAAAGAAATTAAAAAGACACAAAATGATTCATTCTGTCATTTTCTTGAGATCACCAGGCTGGACAAAAATTGGACAAACACGTATTTAAAGTTACATCGTTTCCAAATCCTTGGTAAGCTCTCTGATAGCGTAACTTACTAGCATGTGACATTCTCTTATAGTTTGTGTTCTGGAGAATGCTTTTCTCCATTTTTGTGATTCAAAAGAGCTCATTTGACAATAATTTACAACGCTTTGCCCTGTGAAACCTGTAATATGGTTAAGGAAGCTTACATTCGGAATTGAACCAAATCATTTTGCTGGACTCGGAATGAAGTCAAAATACACAAAAAGACAAAAGGGCGTGATTTTTTTGCTGGCGTGAAAGGCAAAAGCAAAAACCACCAAAAAGAGTAACGTGCGCAATTTTGGCAAAAATGGCAAATCACGCCTGCAATGAGCATGATAAGAGTAGTGTAAAATACGGCCCAATGTGTTACATTACTTGCGAAGTTTAGAATGGAGAGTATCTGTTATTTTGACTCCTTACAAGAAAGGCACAAGCACTTTTGAAGACGTAGCTAAGATGGAAGGAAACTACATGAAAATCACTACAAGATGATGCTCATTTGAAGAGAAAAATTTAATAACCTGCGAATTACAGCATTTTTACAACAAATTTTTGTCCATTTTTGCTAATTTTGATTTGTGCACCAACATCGTGCGCGAGGCCGTGTGCAGGGGGGTTTCAGGTCACGTGGCTTGTGTAAGGTTTCAGTTTTTGTTTTGCCATCTGCCATTGCCTGACATGCCCCACCCACCCACCCACCCACCCACCCACCCACCCATGAAGTACTTGTAGAATGTGTTAAGTTGAGGTGAAATTATTCTCTAGCCACTTTTTGTGTCATTGTGAGACAATTATGTTCTTATGCTCCCAGCAGCGCGTGAGAATTGAAGTTTAATTAATTTCGACAATGATTTGAAAACTCAGTAATCATTCAGTTATGATTACCTCTTTGTCAAGATACTCTGATATCATGTAGGCTGACGAATCTTCCATTTTTCTTTTTTTACCAGTAGATTTCCTTTTGTTAGAGGTGGCTTTCTCACTCTGCACACACTCAACAGAGCCATTCAATTTCTTCAGAGCCCTTCTAGTTACTCGGCCTTCTGCCTGAGGAACCTGCAAAATACCAAACAGCAGAAAATTTTACCATGAAAATGTTTGACAGCATTGTGGCATATACAACAACTGTTTCCGAGGTTTGCACTGGTTTACTGCTTGTCTCGTAAAACTCTCTCAATGCCTGTCCCAATCTCTTTTATTCTCAAATATTAGTTTACTTCAATGTAAAACATTCTGCAATAAATCCCTAGATTGCTGTTGTTAACTTTAGTCTCTATAAATAATAAATTCAAGTAAGCATAATACAGTTACCAACAGTTTTTGGTTCATGCAGAATAAAAGACAAAATTTTGACAAGACCAGAATCTTGCCAGTCACCAAGGGAAAATGTTAGCTCCTGAAATATTGTGGGAAATTTTTGCGCCTAGGCTTGTACCCAAAATGAAGTAGAGGCACTTAGTCTCACAAAAATCAATTTAACTGCTACTTGGTCTTTTAGCACAAATGAGAATTACCATTTGCATTAAGTCCTTTTCTTTGTTCTGTTTCTTCTGCAGTTGATGTGCTGTCTTTTCCTGTTGCTTTCTTGCCTCCAATTTCTGCCTTTCCATTTTTTCAAGAAGAAACTGACAGTAGATGTTTGACTTCTCTAATAATAGCTGTAGCCGAAGGTATCTTTGCTTATCCTCCACACTCTTCCACTCTTTTTCAGCCTGGGTTGAGATGCACATACAGTGTACATGACACCACATGGAAACAATATTTAATACTACAAAAACAATAGATAAGGGCCCACCTTCACTGGTTAAAAGTTGTATTTTAAGATAAAGTTTATGTTGCACCAACATATTACAAATTGTGCAAAGGGTTTGTCAAAAGTAGCAAAATTCAATCTAAAGTAGACAAATTTTAATTTCACTGCTGACAAAGTTTGTTCCACCGGATAAAAGGGTAAACCACTCAAATTTGCAGGGTGACTCACAGACGTCACTAGGCTTGGGTAAACCTTGGAATTGCCAAAGCAAGAAAAGCTTGCTGGGCTTGTTAATGAGCCAGCCTTAGTGTTTTCTTCTCTACATCCCTGATGGTTATCCGATGCAATGCTAAGTGAAGTAAGATGAGCCAGTCACAGAACACATGCTGAAAGGAGGAACACAAATGAACAGCTACATGTACAGGACTGAAAATTTTTATGCCTATTAGGTCATAAACAAGAAAGCAATTGGAAACTAGCTATAGATCTACAATTCTCTACCTTATCCATCATTTGCTGCTGTTCTCTTGAAGTCTCTTTGTGAAGAGCTCTTTCCTCTTCCTCCATGGCTGTAGTAATCTTGTCCACCTTTGCTTCTTCCAGTAGTGATGAGTGACTTGCCTCAATATTCACCTGTAGAGATCATCAACTTAAGAAAATTAATGACCTTCTAAGCCAATACGATCATGTGTACTAAAGGCATCCCCAGTCGAGAGCCCATCAATACCCTTGATTGATGCCTCCAATCTACCCTCAATTGACCCTTGTTCCACATTTCATCAATACTTGATTGACACCTCAGTTGACACTCAATTGACATTTGATCAAAATCTTCGTCGAGAGTCAACTACTTTTTGGAGACATGCCATTGAGTGCCGATCGATACATTATTGCCACTGCCATGCCTACAGTATGGTAACTTACCTTGTTTGTTTCTTTAGTAGAATCTGTGCTTTCATTGTTGTTGACATCTAAATTTGTCTGACCCACAGGTTGTGACATACTACTGCTGTCAGTTTTCTGGAAAATGCAAATTGTATTTTCATTTTACTATAAATGGTTTGCTGTCTTGTAATAATTCAGTGAACATGTTTGTACATTGACTTAGTAATTGAATTACACTATCTCAGTTGGTCAGAGGACTGACCAAACATGGACACCAGCATTTAAAGGCAAGATTACCAAGAGGAAATATTGCTATTGACAGCAGCCAAAATCTGCCTTACTGGAGTATCATTGATCACTCTGTGCTATCCGCTGCTTCTGGTAAGCAGTCACACAAGAGCAAGCCCCTGTTGGAGAAGCTGTCTGGGTTCACCATTCAATCTTTCCTCCAAACTAAAAATTATTTTGACTTGCTATGTTCAGCTAAATATTGTCTACCTTGTCAGAAACATAAACTAAAAATGGGTGACTTAAATGAATTTGACAAGGAATGCCAGTGTGTAGTAACTATCATACTGAGAACACTTCTATATTGTATATGTAATAAGAAGGGTTTATCTTTTCCATCTTTCTTTAGTTGGGCTTCTGTTGCTATGTTTCTTAAATCTTTGTTGCAGTTTATGAGTGACATGTACACAAGTCAACTACACACTACACAGTTACTTAAAAAATATATTAGCTACAGTACATGCACATATATTCCAACCTTCTGACTCCTTGATTCCATTATTTCCTGTTCTCCACTGGAAGTAGCTTGATCATCAGCAGGGGAATGTGCACTATCACCCTTCCAATACTTTACAAACTGCAATGGTGGATGACGAAACATTTGTACAGTCAATTTTCCATGTTGACACCGTGTTGATTGGCTCAAATGTTATCTACATTTCTATATCATTTGTTCTAATTTATACTGCACAGTTCACAGAATACACTGTGGGAGCAGAAACTAAACAGGAAGACAACAGTTATAAATCTGTGAGTTTCCAGTGACAGCTTACTTTGACGTGCTATCATAACCCATTATTTTTGTGACACACACATGGACAAATAGAGAAAACAACACATCATTATATTGAAGAAATTTGGGTGGACACAACCCTGTAGTTAGCAAGGGAAGTGGCTTTGATTTACATGCCCTTTTAAAGCTTCACTTACCATTAGCACTACCACATTGAAATCACACAAGAGTATCAGCAGGTCAACTTGATTAGTCTACAGTAACACAAGAGTAAGAACACTGACCTTTTTAAGTTTCACTTATCCCCTGCACTACTCTACACTGGAAACATTCAAGAGTATTGGCAGGTCAAATTTGAACACACGATCTTTGAAAGCCTCAGTTATTTTGCCAGTGATAAGAAAACCAGCACCAGGTGGCAGGTGCGCAAACGAAAGGGGCCAAACAATACATAAAGCTTTAGGCTATTTTGAAAAATTGGGGCATGTATATCAGCATGGTCTCCAGGGCAGAAATAAACTATCGTAGTAACATTTTGTGTAAGTGCACCAGTTGTGTTAATAATTCCAAATGTTGCCTACATTTTCACAAAACTTAACCCTGCAAGAAGCATTTCAAACTGCTGCACAGATAAACAAAATAGTTGAAAAGAACAGAATTTGATGGTGCATTTTGCAAAAAATTCAAACTTCTAATTGATAGATTTTCTTCATTTTTTTGCTAGACATAGAAAATACATAGAGAAAATGATCCATCAAAAGAAAAATAGGGGTCACCAAACGTCCAAGATCGTTAAATTTAGGCAAAGCTATAGCAATGGCGCGGTGGCCTCATGGTTAGTGCGCTCATCTCCGGATCAAGCGGTCCAGGTTCGAGCCCTGGCCAGGGACATTGTGTTGTGTTCTTGGGCAAGACACTTTACTCTCACAGTGCCTCTCTCCACCCAGGTGTATAAATGGGTACCGACGAACTTAATGCTGGGGTAACCCTGCGATGGACTAGCATCCCATCCAGGGGGGAGTAGAAATACTCCTAGTCGCTTCATGCTACAGACACCGGGATAAGCTCCGGCCTGGTGGGCCACTTGGCTCGTTTGCAGACTTTACCTTTTTTTTTTTAGAAAATACATAGAGAAAATGATCCATCAAAAGAAAAATAGGGGTCACCAAACGTCCAAGATCGTTAAATTTAGGCAAAGCTATAGCAATGGCCATCTGCCCTATTATTGTTCATTTTATTACTTAGCGCACACTCGAAGCATGACGTGGTGTCTTAATTGGCATGCGCAGTAAGGATGTGCAGAAACAAATGGGAAAAAAGTGTTAACCATTAAATTCAATCTGCACAAACCATAACTACTTTCTTTCTCATCTTCTTTTAGTTATTTAAGGAAAAGTGTCTCATGCATGAAAGAGAAATCCTTTTCTTATCCAATTTTCAGAAAATATACATTTCCCCTTCCAAGAAAGGTTATTAGAATTTTGGAGAGAAAAAGGGGATTCAAATGCCAAATTTTTTAAAGAAAAGTGTGAAGCTAAATTGGAATTTCCGGAGGAATGGGAGGGGTTTGGGTATTTTCGGGAACAACAAACACATTGTCTCGATCTTGATGCCTTCTGCAACTCTTATCATGATCTCGAGGTATCTTGTTCAAACGGTACTTGTAAAATGTACCCTTGCACATCATCGGCACATAGAATGTGATAATAACAATCATTCCGGGCTTTTTTTTTTAGAGGAAATTACAGTTTACAGCATTTAAGCTTAAATTAATTAGGCTTAAATTATCCTTTGGACAGCACAATATACAATCGATGTAAGCTAACTGTGCCTTGGAAGTTTTCCCCGGTATTTCCCCTCAGTTATTTCCAAAAAATCAAATTCAAGTTGCTTTGAGGTCACTTCTTTGGAGGGTCGTTGGTTTTGCAAGGTCGCAACTATCGAGATTTACCACAGGGAGTCGTTATTTTCAGCAATTTCAGGACTTTACGGTGAACGAACACAACCGCATGGTACACTTACGTAACACGGCTGCATATCAAATGAAACAACTTACCGCCGATAAAACTGGGTTCATATTTTTATCCGCATGGATGGACGCAAAAGTTGATGTTACAGGTTTAAACTTCACAAAACAAAATGTGTACACGATGTGCAGGCCAACGGAGCAAGCGACCAAACTCTTGTCAATCGATCACGCATGCAAAGATTCGCGCCAAATAGTCGCACTAATAGTCACGTGGTTTAGCACAGCTTCGGCTGTCCTTCGGAAGACCATCGCGTCGGGTTTCGAATCGGAGTCTGCTGCCAGGGAGTCCCCTACAGGGAGTCTGCAGTGATCATTCGACAGAAAATGCGGAAATTTCCCACATTTTCCAGTTTACTTTGTTTCCGTACTGGTCCGTATTGGAAAATGTACGCCGCCAAAGGTTCCAAATCATATTTAAATACCGGACATTTCCGCTGGCGTGTGGTGCGATACATTTTATCCCTAGGAGAAAACCCTTGTGAGTTATATCCAAATTTTCATAAATTTCTAACCGGGATTTGCTCCCACAGGAGCTCCTGGTTCCCGCAATTTTCATTTGAAGGTTTTTGAAAGGGTTGCAGTTTGGAAATTCAACAATTCTCGTATTTTCCGGAAACTTTCTCTGGAAATTTCACGCAATAGCATGAAATTTTTGCGGGACTTTTATTTTGCGGTTTGGCGATTTTTTTTTTTTTGAGGGTTGCGGGAACAAATTTTTGCGGCTCGAATCACAGGTATCCCAAGCTCCTTGGCAGTCGTGAACATTATTATATGACATTGCTTAACAGCGTAAATATAAGAGTTTGTATGGGAATGTAGCCGAGTGGATCCGCAGACCACTTTGACAATGTTACGACGAAATGAAAAACTGACGTTTATAATTTGTTTTTTACAAATTATAACAAATTGTCAAATTGTCCGATCTCGCTCGTTGCCACATCGCATAAATTATAAATTCATGGCACGAGCGCTTTTTGGATATGAGATGATAGGTAGCCAACGAGGTACGTAGGGACGACTTGGCTATAATCATTTCATATCCAACAAGCGCGAGTGGAATAAAACTAAAATAAAACTGAAAACGCTCAAAAAATATATATTTGTGGAGCATGGTATAATGGCTCATAACCCATGATGCCTAAGTCTGATACTCAGGTCATCTCTCATTCTCGTCCCCAGTGCTACTCGTCTTAAAATGCCGTTGACGAGTAGCTCTGGAAGCACCCAAAAATTCGAATTTTTTCATTGGCTGACAAAAAATAAATGCGCAGCAGAAATGAAAATTACAAAGCTCTACGCATTCCATTTTACTTCCGGCCCGGAGGCGGCACCTTCGCTCAGTTGACACAGGCGCGCTTTACGAAAAAACAAATGGTGACCTTTCCCGATCGATCCGAAGGAATCGTTAAAGTTTCCACGTAACCAAAGGAGTACGTCGCCTGCAACGATGTCATTCACGATCGTAATCATCGTCCTTTGTTGTAGCAGCGGAGAAGTTGGAAGAAACGTTTAGAACTCGGAGAATCAACCAGCTAATACAACAATTACTTCGTTGCTGACCATACCCCAAGAAATCATAAAATTAAGTTCGAATCGGCAGTGGGTTTTAAGAAACGTTTGTCTTCCTTTATGAAAAGCTCAAAAGGAAACTTAGAGCCAGGTGAAAAGACGAAGAAATATCACTCTTGCTAAGCAAATGTGGCACTGGAAATGCGAAGGTGAGTGTGTTTTTCTCTCTCTGAAAGATCAAGGAGATCAGATTCTAGCAGTCCAAAATGTATTGATATTAAATTGCCAAAATGAGTCAAAGGTCCGTGTTATAATACTCTGCTACGTACCTGGATGCTGTAGCAAATGGTCTGAACATGAAGTTTGGTTTGTTTCTTCCACATATTGTTATGTATGTATCTTTTACCATCTGTTAAGGAGCTTCTGCTGTTATAGATATATATAATATCTTTTTTTTTAGCTCCACTCTCTTTATTATTGAGACCTCTCCTATAGTCTCCCCCCAAAAAACACAAACAAACCTTTTGTGGTCAGGCAAGAGTTTAGTTTGCTTTAGAGCCTTCACCCAAATTTATTATTATTTTTTTATAATTTACTTGTGGAAATGATGTGTAAAGGTAAATAACCATAGATAACCATAGCTGAAATTTGAGGCCCTTTCCTCTCTCCCCATTTTAGTTAGGAAGCAACTGCAACTAGCAAAACTTTATTCCATCACAATAACATTAATCAGTAAATAACAATAATTTATCATCCATGCAAATAACTGTGAACAAATATAAGAGACAATTATTTATACATGTATAACTGATAACGAATCATCAGGACTAGTGGGTTTCCAAATGTAATGTGGGAATTATCTCTACTAAAAACAAATCAAACATTAAAGGTGAACAGAGTTACATTAATATCCCCATAAGAAAAATATCATAATCTTTTTGTTAGCCTTTGAAAGATAATTTATTTCCTGCCATTATTTACTATTCTTTGTTAATTTTCAGACCATAATAGTGCTACATAAATTCCTTGAAGGATGACCATTTATGGATAATTCAAATGGGAATGTTGCTCTTGCAGTTCAATAAATACTACTGAAAAAAATGGAGATGGAGAAAGAACCATTGTTGATAGTAAAGCTATGTGGCTGATGTTCTGATCAACCACAAGACGTAGAAAGTATACATTGAGATTTGTTGTTGCACATGGTTGTATAACAGGCTGAAGAGCCTTATTACCATGAAGTAACATGAATTGTAAAAGAGCAATGTCACTGCTTTGTTTCCCATTCATTTTGTTCATGCAGTTTCCTAAAAAAAAATCTTCCTTAATGTACATTGAGGCACACCAATATGAATCACTCTCTTCACATCAGGAACCTCTACATGTATACCAATGCCAGATACTAATGTTATAGTTACATCATTTTAGCTGTATTATATTTTTGGTAACACCATGTACTCATATGGGAATACTGAAATAAATTGGTGTTGTTGTTGTTGTTGAAAGCACCCAAAAGATTAAGCTTTATATAAGCTGGTTGAAAGGTATAAAATGAACAAAAACAATTACATCAACAAAAGCAGTGGGGGACGGGGGACAAAATGGTGGAATAGCCCTATATCTAGTTTTGTAATGTCTACAGGCTTTTCTCAAACCTGAATATACAAAAACCATCATTAGATGTTCCAGATAAGCTAATTAAAATTGCTGCAGAGCCATTATGGAAGCCCCCAGCACACATATATAACCACTCGATAACAACTCGCATAGGACTTTTATTTTTTTCTTGGCGTTTTTCTTAACATGGTTGTAACCACTTCAAAAGGCCAATTGCTACCTATACCCTGGTTACCACACACATATTTTTTTTATTCTTTCCATAGCCATATGCAAAATAGATTTCTCTTCTCATATTTATTTAATTATAATACTGATGTAAATTAATTCTGTAAATAATGCACAATAAAAGTTGATCGATTGATTTAATTTGACAGTTTAATGATCTGTTGATTGTGTAAGACCCTTTTTTGTAAAAAAAATAGAACAGAATGGGGTTACTTGAAAAAATGAGGACGTGAAAGATCCTATGAAAGTGAGCACCTTTATTACATTCCTTGCAAGGAAACATGAGCAAAACTCCAATACAACAAAACTTTCCTGAGTTCAACAGATTTTTATTCTACTGCAGCTTACAAACCTATGTAAATAACCAGGAAGTAAATAGCTCTTACCATTAAAAAATTTTCCCTTCATCTATCAGCACGGCTTATATTTAAATCCTCTGGTCAGTGATGCAATTTCCACGGCTGATTTCCACAAACGCTTCCGTGTGTCCATAAACAAATTTTACCGTGTCATCGATAGACGTAATACATGCCGTATCCTGATTACTTTGCTTGAAAGCTTTCACAACTGCACCTCGCTCTTTAAACTTCTCCTTTTTATCGAATATGAAGAGAAGAAACAACAAGAACACAGCTATCGATTCCTGAATTTTTCTGGACGGTCCACCACAAAATGCACCGCGAAACCCGTTGGTAAAATATTACACAAGCTGGCAATCGTGTTTGAAGCGGCGACGGCATTTAAGGCCGCTTTCTACTCTCTTTTTAACTCTAAATCACCTAACTTCAGCGAAGTGAAAACACATGTCAGCGTTCCGATCTGTTTACATCTGAAGAATACTCTCTATTCCTCTCTCCCCTCCCTCAGGATTAGTTTCTGAGCATGAGCAGATGTACAGGCCAAAATTACGCATGCGTTACCGGATGTCGTGATTTACGGACATCCGGTAATGGCTGCTACCAGAGCCCTCCGTTTCTCCGACCACGTGACCAAAAGAAACGGAGGCTCTGGGGACGAGAATGGTCATCTCTTCGATCACCACGCTTGCGCGCTTTGGTCAAGAAAGTTTTGCGGTGAGGTCCTGGGGCAAGTACGGTTTGGAATTCAACATGGAGAGTGTTCCAAAAGAGTTAAGAAATCTTCGAGCTTGCCTACTTTGTTCATTGGTGAAGGTAGGAAATTTTAGCGAATGGGAAACATGCTTAGATTTCTGTATAGCTATATACGGCATAACTATATACGGGGGTGTGCGGAAATCTTGCTAAAATAACCTATTAATTAGCTGTGCCCAAACCAAAGAAAATGTGGTTCTCAGTGTTTATAAATTTTACTTTCATTATGATTTTCCTTAATTTCTTGCGATGAAATCTTACAGCCTTTTTCACAATATATCAAGTTCGGATAGACGAGAAATTTAAACACGAAAAAAGTAGGGGTTATGCCGACAAATTTATGTCTTTTCACTCCACTTAAAAATTGGTCAGATTGACTTTCCTGAAAAACAAACAAGCTTATAACCAATGTACCCGAAAGAGAAAAACAGAAGAAAATTCACTGCCTGTTTTGCTTTCCATGATGTCCGATGTGATAATATATAGACCTTATCATGGTTTTGGAGGCCATCTTCGGTAGGGTAGGCAATGGTGTCATAAATTACACTGTTTGTATGGTAATCCGAT
This sequence comes from Orbicella faveolata, assembly GCF_042242905.1. Lineage (NCBI taxonomy): Eukaryota > Metazoa > Cnidaria > Anthozoa > Scleractinia > Merulinidae > Orbicella > Orbicella faveolata. Next base: position 15,793,993 of record NW_028301577.1, on the reverse strand, counting down.
GGAAAGATGAATGTGACAATGACATCATTATGGCTGCCTTCATTACCCTTTGGAGGAAAATTTCTTACTGCATAGAAAGGTGGAAGAATGCAACCAAAGGTTGCTTTGTACCTGGTGTAGTCAGTCAAACGTTCAGTAATCAAACTCAATCAAACTCCAATCATTTTATTGATTTTGATTGGGTTTGGCGATCAAACAGAATCAAACTCACCCAAACTTTTTGCCAATCAAACACAATTGAATGTTTGAAAATTGTTCAATCAAACTCCAATCGTTCAATTGATTTGGATTAGGTTTGGCAGTCAAACATAATTGAACTGTAGATTGATCAATACTTGTGACATTCCTAGCCAGTTTCAGTCAGTTTCAAACAGGACATTAAGGTCAACTAAGTTTGTATAAACTTGAAGTCACATCAAAAATTGCCTGTGCTAATGGGCCTCAGTTTAGCTAGTAAGAGAATATCCCCAGTCAATATTATCCCACTTGACTATATTGAAATGTGTTGAAGTATTCTTTACACTTGGGTCGCATATATAGTTTTCACAGGGAAATCTCTCAATTTATGACTCAATTCAGATAAGACTGCAGTGCTTAGCAATTTTTTTACTGGTTTTTTAAGATTGGTTCAACTGATTGGTTTGATTGGTTCAATTTTTCCATTTGGTTTAGTAATCAAACCCCTGGGTTTGAAAATCAAACTTATCCAAATAGTGTCCAGTTCGATTACATTCAATTATCAAACCAATCGGCAATCAATCAAACGATTGGAGTCAGTTGAGTTTGATTGATTTTCATTGAGTTTTGTCTATTGACTATGCTGGGTTTGTGATATTTTCAGGCAGTACTGGCGAGTGAGATTTGAATTACTGTAGGTGAAATGATATATTTGCTACCAATTTATATTGTTTTGATGGGTAACGGCCATTGCTTGATTTCATGATTATTGATTTGTCCCTATTAATTTGTAGACTCTTGAGCAATTTGAATATGATGGTTGTGAAAATTGCGAGAAGTTTCTCAGACTAAAGAACAACAAAGAAAACATTCTAACCTGTACTAGTGCAAACTTTGATGGGTAAGTTACTGTCTGTCTAAAGTGGCAACTTGATTTATAGAGTGTTAACTAGTAGTAATGGATGATTAAAAGGCATTTCCCCAACAGGGTTTTTTTTTTTTGCATTTCTAAGTTCCACTGGATAGGAAATTATTTCACCCCAGAAATATTTTGTTTGACCAAAGTGCATTCCACATCCTTGCTAAGAAAAGCTCCTGAAACATCTATGGAGCTGGAGAGAGCTGAACTTTCTACATGATTTGAGTGAGACATTGGTAGAATTCCTACAAAAATTAAGGATCATAGGTTTCTCTGTCAGAGCATATACAGTGTACAGCCATCTGAGTTCAAAATCTCTGAGAATCTCAGGCTGAAATCACATTTTCAAACTCATTAATAATTCATCAAGTTAAAACAAAGAAAATCACAACCATGAAGGAGGTCTGGATACCTGGTCTTAATTAGCATAGATTTTGATGATTTCACTTCTTCGTTTACTCCCTAGTTTTTGTTTTGATTAGAGGATATATCAACCATGGAGACAGTGTTTCATTGGCTGTCCAAACACCTCGAATTTCGCCAAAAATACTCCTCTGCACATCATATTTTCAACTCTCTTCTCAATGTTTGGATATGCTGATGAAACACTGTCTCTTGTGTTTGATGTATTACATCAAATTGCCCTGAAGTTGTATGTGACTTAGTGTTCCAGCCCTAGTACTACAAAACTATGATCAAAATTCAGTTGAAAATTGGCCATGTTAGTAAAGTCTTGTTCAAATCAAAAATATTTTTGCAGTTCTAAGTCCTTTGGGTTATGTGTAGATTCAAGTCTGTGAAAAGTAAAAAAAAAATGTTATGAGAACTTAAAGTAGTAGACACCATGTAAATGAGGTACATTCACTGTGTATTGCCTCTCAGAACAGGCTAATTCATTGGTTATAAAGAAAATTAATAACTGGTCTTGCAAAATAGCCCAATTCCAAAGAAAAAATGCACACTGATTGGTTGAAAACAGTATTTCTGTAACTCAATAGAAACACAGAAAAGTTGTTATAATCATGTTGATCATCATTTTCTTTGGGCTGTTTTCGAATTAAAAGGATAGAAAATATGTTCATCATGTTTCTATGGAGTTGTAGAAACACTTGTGAAAGTTTGGGAGAACTTGTTTGTCTCATGTTCCAGCAGCATTTCTTGTTCTCCCTCTAGAGGTAGTTTTCAAACAATAGAGGTAGTGTTTATGATGCAACCTCACTCCTAGGGGAATGAAACTCAAAGTAGAGGTTCAGTGCCACTGCTGACTGGTAGTTTTCTTTCCTCCTTTTATGCAATTACACCAGAATAATATCACTCATGACTCCTGAGGACAGCTGGGTGGCCAGGTGGCAAAGAATTGGTAAGCCAGATCACCTAATATTATAGTACAGTGTGATCATCTGGGTAAGTGTCTGGAAAAAACTGTTGGCAACTTTTGTACTGACGTTTCAAAAACCTGGGAAGAGGTCGTTTTCACTATCAAGTGTTTGCCATTGGTGTTAAAGTCACGTCTGTTGAAACTGACTGGTCTGTTTTGCATTGATGTTATTGGCTGTAAGACCTGTATAGAGTTTGTCAAGAGTGATTGTTCAGTTAGTACAATTTGCTCAGTCTATTGTTAGCTATTGTTAAGCCTTGAGCACAGTCCTGGTCAATTTTGTGGTTTGAATGTGAACAAAGTTCAACAATGTGATTGTTGACATCACCATTTCTCATCACTTGTTGGTGTTTAATCAGTCTCATGTTATTTTTAGTTTCCACCAGTGTCACTACTAATAGGGGAAGCCTATTATTTGGACAAATTTTGATCCTGTCAACGGCTCCCTTTCCGTCATAAGTGTGCTGTGAGATTGGAGAACTTTTTATGGAAATTTTATGTTTCACTTTTTGGGATGCAAGATACAGTATTAGTTAGGACTTTTTTTGGGGGGGGGGGCAGGGTTGAAACTTAGGGTCCTCATTGTTGTCAAGCAGTTGGAGCATTTGATCATCAGTCATTTTTTCATACAAACAACGACATGCAAATGACAGGTCACTGGTGTTTATTGCAAGCAGGGTCTGCAACTAAACTTGCACTCTGACATGTATCATAATGAATAGTTTAACTACTAGTAGGTAGTCTCTCTATGATGAAAAACCCTATTAAGCACTAATACTTCTCAATATGGCTAAATAGATCTCAGCAATTAATGTAGTCTGCCAAGGCTCTTGGATAAAAGATAGCAGCAATGCAACCTCAAGATGGGGGTCTTAAATCAAGCCGAAGGGAAATCACTGGTTCTGATTAACAGTTCATTGTGTAGTAGGCTATTATTGTTTTACCTGTAGGAGTGCAAGACACCTGTGAATATTGTTGTCTGAGAATTACTTTGGAACATCCCTTTGACAATATGCGACTGGTTCTTTGTTTATTATTAGATACACAAGCAAGAGGTTGCTATGCCATTTCTGTGAGCGGTAAACTACCAAGTCATGTGGTGCGTGAACTAAAGGCAAGAGGGGTTACTTACAGATCAAGGGACAGAACAAACCAGTGAAAAAATCTGGTTATTAAAGAAGTTCCTATTGGACTAATCTACTTGTTCATGTAAGATTGCTGTCATGAAACAACTACTAGACACTCAGTTTCAAGAATGAAGTCCTCATTTATTTTGACATGTCGACAGCAATTTCACCCTAGCTTGCATGTGCACATGTATTAAGATGCTGTTAGAAAAGCCTTTTGCTAGGAAATTGCTCAAACAAAAGGTACTAATATCAACGTCATACCGCATCTGCCTTCACATGTTGGCTAATGCTTACACATTTGTGAAAACCAGTCTGACATGTGAAGTTAAAATTTATGTACTTTTTTTAAGGTGGAATGGATGTGTAGAATGTAATTTAATTGGCAGAAAAACATTTCAGTAAATTCATTGTAAGTTTCATTTTTGTTAGCAAAAAAGCTCCCATTCTCTATTGAAAGTCATCAATAAAAATGATTAGCCTTTGAATCATGGGTGTAGTTTTTTCTTAGTCTTCCTTGAGGGCAGCTGTTGCATAGTCAACAGATGTCATCATAGCCTCTGTGCAGTAAAACACACTGTGCATAGACAAATTTTCTACCAAAACTTTCAGGCCAAGCTTTTAGACAACCACTGAAAAATTTATCTTTGTCAGTGTGCAAAGAAAGTCCTGTGTGATAGTCAGGGGGCTAGTGGATTCTGTCTGTCAGTTGGCTGATGGGAAACATAGGCACACAAGGCATGCAAGAGTTATTTTTTTGTTGTAAAGTGTCGGAGATAGGAGCATTCATGGAGCTGTTTACAGTAATGATTTGGTTAATTTGACAAGTTTTTTTGGTTGCAATGTACAGCAGGAAAGAAACTGGGAATTTATGATGTACATGCGATGTTACATCCGTCATGGTAAGATAGCTAAATAGTAAGCCATAAAATGTTTGACTGAACAAACTACAGTAATCTGACACGTCTCCAGATTAATGTAGATACCATCTTATTTTTTAACAGGCAATTTGACTTGTTCTTTGATACAAGCCACACTGTGATTGATGTGACACGCACACATGCATAACTTCCTCACTCACCGATCACATAACCCTTCCAACCCCCAAGAGGAGTTTTTGCTCAAAAATACTCAAGTTAATTAAGAGACCTTTTCGCATTTTATTCGAGTCGTAAGTTTACCCTTTTTACACAACACAACACTACTTCATCAAAAATAGAAAGAAAGAGGAAAAAAAACCCCTCTGACACTTTGAAAGTCTGATTTAATTAAATTGCACTTTAACTTGTTACCACGCAGTCTTCAAAGATTTGAGCAGTTTTCATACTTTTTATCTTTAAAAATATGGGACTGAAATGAATGTCATCAAATGAAACTATTGAACTGCTACTGCAGAGACGTAAAAACCGTCCAGAAATGAAAGCTTCTTTTTTGTTTAATATCCTGGAAACAATAGCCGATAACTTGTCAGCTCTAATTGAATTTACTCCCATATAAAAAACAAAAGTGTTAAGTTACCATTTGTAACTAAAGATAGCAAACATCTTGTGGGAAAGAGTGGTGACGATTCGTCAGCTCTAATTGAATTTACTCCTATGTGAAAAACAAGTGTCAAATTACCCTTTGTAACTTAAAAATAAAAATATCTCGTTATATTTACCTGCAACAAGAAGAAAGCAATCGTTACCTGCACTTACTATTGTAAAGGTTAGAACTGTTTCAAATATAGTCTCGTCTCCTCTAAAACATGTCCTAAGAACTAGAAGCAACGATTGGTGATCTCTAATTGAATTTACTCCTTGTGAAAAACATAAGTATCAAGTTACCTTTGTCATTAAAAATGAAAATATCTCGTTCCATTTGTATACTACTAACTCATGAACTGTTTCAAACCTCAAGGCTCATCTCATTCATTTAACTAAAATCCTCAGCCTAACCCACAGAAAATGTTGAAGTACCCCTATATATGAATACTTCCTCCTCTTTTATAGAAGAATAAATATGGCTGTTCTGAACTGTATCGGGATCAAATCTTCTTACATACCATTTACCTTTACAACAAGAAATTTGATTGGCTGTTTATAGTAGATCCAATCTGATTGGTGTGACATACCTACATCTCGCACTCACTCACTCACTCATCCATTGACCCATCCATAACATACCCGACACGCCGACTAAGAGGTACTTTTTTTTTTTTACAAGAAAATAACTCAAAAATGGTTGAGGAAATTCAACTTACAGGAGTTCTGTAAATATATTTTGTAACGTTTTGCTAACAACACTGGAGTATGTTTATAATGTATGATTCATGTTAACTGTAGAAGTACTTTAGGCATGCTTGCTGGTATGATGAATCCCTAGGGGCTATTAGGCTATTTAAGATTCTGTAAGTTATGCAAGAGCCACTCGAAGGCATCTCTTTCAACTTTGCTTTATTGTTTATTCACTGCTGTAATTTCTTTATGGTGATGATGTAAACGCTTGCTGTATCAATAAACTAGATGCCCACCCCTGATGCTGTATTGTGTTTATTAAGGTTAGTTACAAAATATTTTATAATTGTTTCTGGGTGATTAGAGTATAACAGATATTTTTTTTTGGGGGGGGGGGGAGAGAAGGGGGGGTGGTTAGAATGATTTTGGGGCTAGTAGAACCATAGTAACTGTTAGAGCTTGTCCCAAAATTTGTTTTTCTTTTTGCACCCTGTTTGAATGTTGCATAAACAGAGAAAATTTAAGAGTGCCCTCCAGCTAGTTTATTGGCTTCTGATTTGGTTTACCATTGCTCTTTTTATAATCTTGTTATACAAAAGGGTGACATATTTTCCCTTCAAACTCTTTAAAATACAACACAATTGCCTTGAACTTCCAGATTTATCATGTGTGGGTTGCAGCACTTTTCAAGACTTAGATTTTGACAATTCATTATAGACTATGTATGAGTAGTCTCTCTTTCAATTAGTCCGTTGAGCTTGACCGTAAATATGTTATATGCATTATGCACAATAAACAAACTAAGCAAAATATGGACTACTCATAGTCTTACTGTAAGTCACAGTAACCAGTCTAAAACCATTCTACAATCACGGTATCAAAATACTGCCCAATCAATGGTGAACATGTTATCGTTTTAGAAGAGACAAAGATATCCATACCAACAGTCTGACCTGTTAAAAACACCCTTACTTTATGGCAACTTCCACTAGCAGGCAATATCAACCAAACCGTGTAGTGTGATTGACCATTTGAGCGGCAGGATGGGGTTATCCTCCTTGCTTGAGATTGCCCATTGTGTTGCAGAAGAAAAATGGATGGCCCACTGATTATATATATTGACCATGACCACGAAATGAAACAAATAAACTTCTTTAAAACTTTTTTTGACATTTTATTGCTTCTTTTTCACATCTCTAATTACAATTTCTTTAAAATTGTTTGAATTCAATGAGGATTTCTTCATAAATTGCTACAAACTCATTGCAATCTTCCACATTTCCACTCTATACTGCACTGCATCCTGTCAGCACCATTCTTAAATAGCGGCTCTAACAACTTGTGTACTGGTTGTTATCGGTTCTTGGTCATTATAGAATCTGAGGAACACCAAGGGCAAAACCATTGAACACTAATGACACCAAACAACAAAGAGTATTACTTACACCCCTTTAATTACTACAGTGTAGATTCGTATAATTACTACATCACATCTCATTTGCATATTCATAAGGCCTCTTCCAGAAATTTATGGCTAGTTTTATCAAAGAGTATCAACAATAGAAGTTATCAAAAAAAATTTTTTCAAATATTATTTTCTCTTTCAAGTATTCTCATGAAATGACAAAATACCACTCAAGGCATAAATGGAGTAAGACTGATGTATCATAAGATTGATCTATCTTTTTTATTGTATTTTTCAGAACAGTGCTTGGTAAGGAACATTTTCGCGAAGTGTCAAAAAAACTCATTCGGCAAGTTTAATTTTTGAGGAATCACCTCCAGTTTTAAGTTTGCATCATTCTTTGCCCAGCTCAAGTGAAGAGCTGTGCTAGTCAACTGGGATATATTTGCCTTTTTTAACTCAAGTTTTAATCAAACTTTCACATATTTTGGTCCTCTAAATACTAAGTTAAGGGCTTCACATTTTGCATTCCCAAGTTACTTTGGTTTCCTCATAATGTTCACAAAATGTTGCATATTTAAGAAAACTAGATTTGGATGTGAAGTGCTGTCACTTGCACTTAGCGGGGTTGTTAGTTAAGTCATACTTACCTCTGTCACAATTCCGGCAGCAATAGTCTCACTGCCATAGCGCAGCATAAATCTTCCAAGATCTTTGTAGTCTTTATACAATTCAACACAAACTGGTTTGTAGGTTTGAATAACCACCTCAGCATTACAATTCTTTGTTAAACATCTGGCAGAGACACATCAAAAAGTATCAGCAAATATATTATGTTGAGGACTAAAGCATAAAGAACGATTTTATGTAACTGCACATATGCTTGGAACACTTGACAAAATGCCATGTAACAAATTATTTTGGAGTATGGAAAGTCGTTAATAGATTTTCCATTCCCCTCCTGCAAAATATTGGCATAGTTTGGATGGATCAACAGCCTGGCTTTGAGGTTGAGGTTCCTCAAAGCTCACAGTTTTCCTCAAGCTATACTCTCAGAAAACTGTTTTATTTCTGGGAACAGATAATGTCCACGGACAAATACATCCGAGCATATTTTTGCTCACAATGGAGACTATTGTTTATTTAACAGACCTTTACATGCTCTTGCTCTTGTCCAATCATTGAAATACATGATCGACAACAATCAGTATCTATCAATATCATTATTAATCAATTGGTATTGATAATCAATGGCCAATCAATGAAGAGGATTTGTGTGACCTTTTACTGATTGTCATTGATTTCTAATGACAACGGATAGCCTAATTGGTATCGATTTTTGTTGCAAATTTGCAAATTTGGTCAACAAGCTGTGGGGGTTAGGTGCCTAATATCACAGCTTTGGACATAATCCTTAACAGATTTTATTTGAATTCTTGGAACATTTCACAGAGATATTTGTGTGTGGCGAAGAGCCTTCTACTATTTATTTTGTCTCCTAAAAGTGGTTATACATATTCAAATACAAAGTCTTCTAATTTTGCCATCATCACATGAGCTCTATTATGCAAGATGATACTGCTTGCAGCTTGAGCTTGGCTGCCAGTTGTGATATATGCTTTGTGTTGAGAAGACTGGGTGCCACTTGTTTTGCCAGCTGATAGCAAAAACTATACATTTTTGTCCACTTTCCCAAAACCTCAGCATAAATGGTATTAGAAGAAAATTGCAGTTGGCACCTCATACCGCAATGATTATTGCAAGCATTTTCATGATGCCCATAACAAGGGATTCTTGACCAAAACAATTTTGGCTGATTATAATAATTTGGATGCATCATGTATAAGTACTGAGTATGCTTAAAGATGAATTAAAGAAATTATGTTACCTGGGCTTCTTTTGTAGAACTTCTCCTGTGCTCTTGTGTAAGACACTACAAAGCCTCTCCACAGTGGCTGGTTCATTTAATGTTTTATAGTGAAACAATACCTGCCAACAAAAAGTTTGCTAAGATGAGCAGTGTTACATATTCAATAGTTGGTAGTATCCTCTGTAAGCCCACAAAATTTAATTGACATATGCAGGTGGATTTAGTGACCCTGTGGTAATGATGACTTTGTAGGAACCTTAGCCCATGCCCATGTAGGTACATGGGAGGTTTGAGGAAGGGGAAACCATTAATGAAGTATTAAAACAGCTAGTCCGTATAATTGTACTACCGGTATGTATTAACCATTTAGTGAAATAAAACTGTCACACTAATGGCAATTTACATACTTTCTTGATATGCACCAAATTTCCACATATTTTATACTTGGCACATTGAAATTTATTTTACACGCTAGAAATGTAGCTTGCCCAAAGGGCAAGTTAAAAAAATGATTTTCTTTGCACCCTAGTAAGATCTGTGAAAAATCCTCAAACAAGTCTGATTTCTGAGTCAGAAGTGAGGCAGTTACTCACCATAAATCCTTTTGTGATTGGAACACGAATGTTAAAAACTAAAATACGAGCTCTCAGTTTTGTAGTGCACTTGATAGGTGAAGAGGGTATACACAAAACACTTCCAACTCTGAAGAGTAAAAAAGAAAGGACATTATCGTTTATTACACAACCTTAATTCTGAGCTAAGAACTGACAACTCTTTTAATAAGTTAATTTGAAACATAATGTTTACAAATGGCTGGAAGCTTCACCAAGCCAAATGAATCATAGTATACAGTATTGCCATATTATTTATTATAACAAAATGTTTGCAATGCTTGTGTTAGGCCTTTCAGCTTGAGATGATACATTTTTCATGGCTAGTCTTGCACAGCTCGTTTCATTCCCAGCCAAGGGACTCATCAGAGACCTTTCCGCTCAGCAAACTCATTGGGCATTGTGCCCAAAGTCCCATTTGTTAACAAAGTGATGACCGCAATCTCGCCTTACATCACGGCTGCATAAGACTGGCCACAAACAATGTATTATCACAAGTAACTGTCAACTTTCTTGTCCACTTTCAGCTTGAGAAATAAAAAAAATGTTTCAGATAAATCAATATTTACCCAAGATGCATCATGTCCAAGCCTGATAATACCAGTGTCAACTGATCGCCAGCATATGCTAATTGTACTGGATCATCATGTACACTCAGTCCTATGTCAACATATCATAAAATATTAAGCTGCCAAAACTAAGTAATTTTACTTGTCAATACCACGAAGAAACTTTTAAAATTCAAACTAGTCATTGTATACAAAGTATTTCTTTTTCCATACTTTGAATAAGCTCTTTAGCTTTCATTGCAAATGAGTAACAATGATCATAGATCAGGGAATTGCATTTGCAGTCACAATCCTATTTTAGAGCTGCGTTGTTCAGTAATCCTCCCTAATCTACAGAATCAAGAAAACTGGCTAATAATACTTTAACTACCATAAAAAGTTGCTTTGTGACTGCATCTAATTTTGGTTGGTTAAATGGTAGTCAGAACAAGATGTCTCTTTTTCCTGTTATGTTTAAATCTTCCTCCAAGAGGTCCCCTGTTAGTCAAATGAGTCATGAGTCACTGGTCAAATTCCACTCCAGTAAGCAAGAAACTTAAAAAACACTTTGGTTACCCTTAATAGCCTTAATTTTGGTTTCAAAGCCTAAAGACAGTCATGTAGAACTTGGGTCAGCCTAAATAAGGACTCTGGTGCATCTGAATAGCACTTGGCTGGTTAGCCTGAATAGTGCTCTAGTAAGTCTGAATTTCACTTACTATGTGAATATAGATTAGCCTGCATAGTAACTTGGTTGGTCTGAATAGTACTCTGGATAGCCTGAATAGCACTCTGGTTAGCCCTAACAATTAATTCTTGCGTTAGGTTGTTTACGTTAGCATAATGACGATGGTAACATAATAATGTATACTTGAATGAACTATTGACTCATTGACTCACAGACTCATATGACTCATCCACACACAGCGACCACATTTCTGGAATCCTCTTGCCAAAGTCATTAATGGGACAATGAGATTGGCTGATTCAAGGCACATTGTATAGTATCCAGTGAGCAGTTGAAAAAATAAACCACAAAAGTTTCAGTCATTGCTAAAAACATGTTGCTTGTTTTTCTGTGGGAAGTATTTACAAGACTTCCTGAGGCAACAAGTTTGCTTTGTGATTGTTCTTTTAATTTGTGTTGCATGTTCTGAGATTTGATCAGCAGGGTCTGGAAACTAAGATAAGCTTTGTGTTTAGGTAATATTGACCTTTCAGTGTCAATATAAACACCTCTTCTAAAATCCTTAAGCTAGGTGCATGTAACTGACATTTCTTTTGCCTTAAGTCTGTAGTATGGGGTTAAACACTGCATGATGACCATCATCAAAGCTTCATGGCCAGGAAGCCTTGTGTGACTGTTATTTCACAGTTGTTGCTTTGCATTTAGTGGTAATTTAGATGTTTACATAATAAAACAACACTTCTCTGCACTGTAGGGTGCAACATTGTATGATGATCACAATAAAGGCTTGATGTGAAGAAGACAACCGTAACACACTGTACACTCACCCTTCACCAGTCCTTGCTTCCCTGCTGGCATGACAACAACCTTGTCACCAATTTGAAGTTTACCAGCTTCTAGCTTTCCAGTAACATTTATTCCAGTTCCCATTCCTAGAATAAGAAAATTTCTCACAAATCATGTCTTTACATATTAAGATATTTTGATTGTAACAATTAAAGCTAAAAAAAAACATTATTGAATTCTCCATACTAATCACTGCATATCCCCAACAGTGTTTTCCTTAGCTCAAGTGTTGGTAGTGGTGCAGTAGCCTAATGGTTGGTGTACTGGACTCTGGATCTAGCAGTCTAGGCTCAAGTCCTACACACTGTTCATACATTAAGTCCTTTGAAAGTTGGCAATGACAGACTTTTACATGCCTGACCCCCTTAGATCTTCAATTGGTGGCAAGTAACTAACATTGTTGTTGCCTCTCAGCTTGCAGATGATGGATTGTATTTCCCATATCTCAAGCTTATTATAACTCATAATAATTCAAGTTTTCTCACACACATTGCCATGCTATGTGATTGCCACTCATGGGTCACTCTGTATAAAGGGTGGCAGTTTGATTCCCATCGCTGGTCACTGTAACCCTCTGCAGATCACTACTATTTGCCATGCTTCAACTTGCTAATGTCGGCAGATTGCTATCACGGTTACAATCATCACCAATGTTATGTATTAGTCCTTGAGTCCCATGTCAACTTGTTAATGGTCCCTCATCCCAACCTCATCTATTAGTTAGGAGTTTAAAATTAATGAAGACTATAGCTTACCTTTATAAACATCTGACACACAGAACCTAAAGGCTTTGTCAAGGTCCCGCTTTGGAGCCTTTAAATTATCTGCAAGAGCAAAACAGTGACATTATGTGGTTACCTCTACTGAATCTTTTACGTTCCACTGAACATTGTATCATTACATTTTCAAATAATGTTGTGAATAACATAAAAGCTCAAATTCTCTTCAGCTATCTTTGGAAGTTAAATTTCGACCATCTTCTAAAAACTCGCATAGTATTTGAGTGCCTTTGTACTTACTTCAGAAATCTTCATTGTAATTTGCACTGGTGATACACTTTTAATTCTGCATTAGTGTTACACTTGAAGGGCATCACTTTTAGTCAATAGGAATTGAGTATTTGTTTTCAAGTGTATTATTAACAATGTAACTTGATAAAATCAAAGGTCTTCATCCAAGCTTCAGTATACCTTTATGTTAGCAAAAGGGAAACTATCATTGCTAATTCTGCTTTCCTAAAGTAGCTTCAAAATCTGTTGATGCATTGTACATTGTACTCAGAATAGTGATTGAGTCACTGAATTTTTCTCTCAAACTATGCACATGTACCTATTCTGTCCAGTAAGGAAGGTCCATTATACCATTTCAATAGTAGGGGCTCTTCACAAGGCCCTACAAGGTTCTCACCAGTGAGACCACTGCAGGGAACATACACAACATCAGAGTCCTGTAAGAGAGAGAGAAAGAAACTCCACTGACACGTGGACAAAACCAGACAACAATCATGTTAACTTCTTCCCTATGCTGCTGACCCCAGAATAGCATGAAAAATAGCCTGTTGCTTGAATTCACTGGTCACTTCTAGTTCAACTTCCTATTCAGGAAAAATGGGTGACATATCACAGGGCATAGACTACTGAGCTGCATAGGCTGTAGAATATACACTGTGACTTTGCAACTGAAGTTGTTTTGCTCCTGAACCTTCAAACTTCCAACTATATATTAGATAGACACATTTCTGTATTTTCATTGCAACTTTGATAGTCACAATTATAATTTACTACAATGTCTGCATTGTACGTTTAGAGTTTTTCATGTTTTCTATATGTAGTGTACATTGTCAGAGAATACACATACCTTAAATCCTGCCTGTTTTAGGAAGTGCTTAAGCTTTCCCACAATATGATCATATCGAGCTTCTGACCAGAGAGCCTAAAAAAAAGAAAGAAATATGTCCTCTAATGTTGATAAAAAACGCCCTGTAAGAAAGCATGGTTAAAGGCCATACATGGATATAACCCCAAAGAACATTAAACTAACACAAACTACAAGCTGTTGACACTGCAATGGCACAAGTGCTGGGAATTAACATTTTGATAGTCAAAATAAATGAGTGATTATCTTTCATTTTTGCAAAGTGTATTCTAAGCTAAAAAGAAAATATTTTCTCAGTGGGTCTATTTAACAATTAGATTGTGAACTTGAGAGTTCTCTCATGTGATAGTTGACAAGGGCACAGCTGCCTGGAGTCACATCTTTTTGCTCTCAATTTCAGACATAGTAAAGATACTTTGCCATCAGTAGACACTGCTATCAAATTCTGTACCCTTAGACAAGTTTGCCTGTATTTGATGTTAGTTAGGACACTTACATTATCAAGCTTGTTGACTGCGACAACAATCTGTGTTACACCCAGTGACCTCACCAGAAGTGCATGCTCTCTAGTCTGTCCTCCAGCTTCAAATCCTGACTCAAATTCACCAGTGCTGGAGCCAACTACCAATACAGCAACATCAGCCTGAAAATCACTTTGTCTTGGTTAGTATGAGTGAAGTGTTTGCCTCTCACTCATGGCAACCATAACTCTAGACAAAACTGTTGGAAACATTGGCATTAACTACAAGAGTCCCACTATTTTATATTTAACAATTAGATTATGAGCTTGAGATTTCTATAGCGTGACAGTTGATGAAGGCATAGCCTTGACGAAGGCGCTATCACGCATAGAAATCAAGAGCAAATAATCTAATTGTTTTAGTATAAATTTAGTAGTCATTCAAAACTTTAATCTAAATCCTCTTCAAAGACACTTAGAAAACACAAAGAAGGGGGCCCCAGCTGCCCCCACACTGCTAAGCTACTCACTATTTACAACAGAATAGATAGTAAGTAGCCTAGCCAATCAGAGAACAGCATTCATGATAGAAAGCTAGTAGATTAATGCTAACATAAATTATACTACATAACCTTCCAAAACGTTGAAGCTTTGGTTTCCTGTCCTAAATGAATTATCTTGAACAGGTTAGTATTTCTTGTGCTCCTCAAAAAAAGAAATCCAGTGCTACAACATTTTTTCGTCAATATAGTATTTTAGTCATGTTAGTTCCACAAGTTGTGTTAGTATCATTGTAAGTGCATGTGTCAGTGCATGTAATGTTATAGTATTGTACCTCTGGATGGTATTCTTAATAAGTAAGAGAGGAGAGGGAAAAATTTATTTCTAAAAATAGTTTAATAGGTGCATTGTTTCTCTAATGTACATATGAGGTGCAGAAGTCACACTAAAGTAGGGTCTTCTCTTTGTACCAAGGACAATTTATTGTGCCTTTTGCTTGCCCTCTCTGTGCCATTTCTCTGGACCAAACTACCTCTGGAGGGTCCAGTCTGATGTTACTGTTTTCAAATCAAAGTTGAAGATGTGAAGCAAGTGTACAATTCGTGTTGATTGTTAATATCTTTATACTTCATAATGTTTTGCTGTTATTACACATATTTCTAGTCTTTTGAATAAGCACTGCATTTAGCGCTTTGGAATATTTGTACAATCTTAGCACTGTATAAATGTAATTTATCCTTATTTTTTATAAACAAACCTGAGCTGCTCCAGTGATCATGTTAGGGATGAAGTCTTTGTGTCCAGGTGCATCCATGAGTGTAATCAATTTGGTATCTGTCTCAAACCTTGTTAAACCTACATCCATTGTAATACCCCTGTTAAAAGACAGTTAATGTACATTGGTACAATTCTAAAAGTAAATAGTCAAGTAGTGCCTTTTTAAATCCTTTGCTGGAGAACAGAAAACTACTCAAAAATTGGATTATTTGCTCTCCATTTCTATTGCATGATATTTGAAGAGGGCGCAGCCCAAGTCAACTATCACACATAGAAATCGAGAGCAAATAATCTCATTCTTTTAGTATAAATCTACTAGTCATTCAAAACTTTACCTAAATCAGCTCTTCACAGACACTTTGAAAATGCCAAGAAGTGGCCTTCATTTTGTTATGATAAATCAAGGGTATGCTGCTATGCTACCCACTATCTATCACAGAATAGCTACTAAGTGAGTAGCGAAGCCAATCAGAGAACAGCATTTGTGATAGAATGCTAGTAGATTTATACTAAATTTGATTATATATTGGTATGATCACGTTCACTTGAGTGTGTTACATAAAACATGTATAAATATTGGACTTTTACAAAGCTTAATGAGAAAGAACAAGGGGAAAACAAAAAAAGTACCGGGTCTGGAAGAATCCACAAGGGAGTATTGATCCACAAAGATCAGATGAATGAAATGCACGGGTAAGGCAATACACTAAGAGAGCCAGCGAAATGCCCATAGATTTACAAGTCTCTTACTAGAGAATAGGAAAACTACTGAATGCACTAGCTCAAGATATACTTTGTCTACATAATATTCAAACACATTTGTGACTAAAACATAGACCTCTATAATGTAGAAGCATATAGTTAAAAATGTGATGTGTAAAATGAGATTAAACCATAGAGCCATTCAAGTGTGGAGTTTATGAAGCACACTAACTGTGACTTAAATGTAGAGCCAGCGCTGCCAGTCTTAACCTGTAATACCTGTTATGTCTTAGTATACTTGATAGGTCTATTATATCATGCATGAAATTTCCTTTTGTAGATATAACTCACCCACAAGGTAACAAGTTTGTTAGGGGTGCAAAGACAATGGCTAGAGGTGACTCAAAAATTAATGACAGCCCTGATAGCCATAAAAGTGAACAGCTTTCACAATAGATATGATGCTTTGACTAAAATGTAGACCCATTGAAGCATACAATTTACAGCTGCTTTGAATAAAATGTTCGGTCATAAAATAGTTCAGTTCATTATTTCAGCACTAACTGAAAGCAAATTTCATTAATAAAGCTTTAACGTCAATCATTAAAGCACACTTAATGGAGCGTGACGCTATTTACATACAGTCACTAGCCACAATCTTGGACAAAATAAATGGAACATCTGGACCACCCCTCCCCCCATTTCAATGATGCCAAAATGGCGCACTTTTGCTCCTTCACGCCTTCATCATTGCTTTGGGGGGGATGGGGGATAATTGTTCCATTTTATTCTGTCCAAGATTGTCTGAGGACCACACTGGCATTACAAAAAGCTATATTTGCTATGCAGATCACATCTGATCTGTTGTCGCACGTTCGATAACCAAGGGAAAAGAACGTTAGCTGAAATAAAATCTGATGATCTCTGTGAGCGATTGAAGCAGAATTGAAATAAAATCACGACATGGTTTATGTTTGGTGTGTCATGTACTTTATTAATAAGAAAATTGAATATGCATAAGTGCGTGCTGAAGCGTTGGCCAAATGCAAAGTTATTTCTTTAACCAAGCCGAATATATTTTTATTGTTGGTATTGCGCGCACGGGAAATAAAAATATTAAACGTTGCACATCATTGATGAAGCTCGCTTTCTTAGTTTTTCAGAATTTAATTTTGAATTGCGGTCCTTTTAAAAGTACCTTATCGATACCTTCACAAGGTGATTTTCTTTTTTTTTTTTTTGCACCTCTGACGTGGTGGCAATATGTGGATGGCAATGGTGCATGTGGAGGGAGGGTTCATTGATGTGAGGGAGACAGAGTGAACTGATAGCAGTGCATTGGCACTGTTTGCCAGCAGATTTTACGACAAAAAAAATATTTCAACTTACCCGCAGAAAGAAAAAAACAAAAAAAAGAAAAGAAAAACAGCAGAAGAGGAGGACGTTCTCGAACCCGGGAGAGTTCTCACACTCCACCTTGACCCGCGACTTACGCGCTACTCCAGTGCGCCATTTAAGCCCTCACGCTTTCATTGCATTATTTTTAGAGCCTTAACTTTTCAGGCAGTTATTGGATATTTTTCTATTGAAGTATTTTCTTTCTGTAGAATAGTTTTCTTCATAAAAAAGAGTCTTGCACGATTTTTATCTACGTTGAAATCAAATTCAACGATTTACAAGTTTTTATTGACGACTTTTTATGGTTTAGTACGGTTTTGTAGCAGGGCAGTAAAATAATATTCTTAGCTTAGTTTTATTTTATTGATCGCTAAAATCGTCAAAAACCGTTTTAAACCGTCCAAAAACCAACTTAAATCATAGGAAATATGTCGTAAACCGTCACTTAAACGTGTAAGCATCGTTTTAACATAGTGCAAGTGCCTATAGGAGAACGGCAGTTTTATTGACTTCAGTCTTTCGTGATTACTTCGTATTATGGCAGTGATACGACTATTCATAGACTCGATAGCTTTATTGATCAGCTCCTGTGAAGTACGATAGATTGTTCTGTATTAAACATCTCGCTTAATGTGAAATTCAAAGTTGTCTTCAGGTATTTGTACTGAAACTCAGTGTTTCGTTCGGTATTCTTTTTTTTCAATGGCATGTTTGTACTGAGTTTTTCGAGCACTGATATGATTCGTTATTAATCTCAATACTACTCTGGAAAGTTGGGATGAGAATAACGTTTTTATTTATTCATTGTTATCAAAATACACTCTACTTGTAGTACCTAAACTTAGGCTATCAGTGTTACCATTGAGCTCTGACGTGCGTGACTGCGACAGACACCACTTCCTTGTACTGCCGATAAATGTGTTGACATATTAGTTCCTAATTACTGGCTCCCTTTGTCTTGTCACGTTGAAACCTTAAATACAATCTTGGACAAAATAAATGGAACATCTGGACCACCCCTTCCCCCATTTCAATGATGCCAAAATGGTGCGCTTTTGCTCCTTCGCACCTTCATCATTGCTTTGGGGGGGATGGGGGATAATTGTTCCATTTTATTCTGTCCAAGATTGTAGCTTACTATTGTTAAACGTAACGCAGTAGAACTGTTATGCGGTAGAACATTACATAAGTCTTTCTCGTCTAGTTTAAACAATATTCACGATAGCCTTTCATGCATGCATGTCGCAACAATGTCTGGTTTAACTATATCATGCGTTTTGTATGGCTAGTCTTTTAAATAGCCCTATTCTTGTTTCATTCAAGGCCGCATGGGCTCTGTACTTTTCATGGCACACGATTTTATATTGGTCTAAACCCAGACATTTGTCTACCTATAAAAGAGTCTTAGCTTGGATTTAAGCATCATTCACTCATTATATCACTACTGTAACTTTTAGTTAGCCCTCGAAATTGTAACTCCCACCCTTCCCTCCCTTTAGAGGTTTATTGTTGTTGTTCATTAATTGCGCTCGTATAACGTAGTCCTAATGCAGACTTGAGTCGCGTTTCATGGGACGGTGGGCCTTTGTCCAAAGTTGCGACACCGATTTGGCCGCCAAGCAGCAGGGTCGAAATGAATGACATCATCGCCAAACCATGTGCTGTACATTTCTTTCGAGTGCAGGTCTTTGTTTCATTCAAGTGCAGGTTTTTGTGGACATTTACACTGTAATTTGGAAGCTGTAAGTATTCAATTGTGCTCTCAGCGTTGGATTTAGGTGAATTTAAATGCCTCGACGGTGGCATTTATCAAAATCCGGTGGAATTGTCCTTGTTTAATTTATTTGTTTTAAAACGAACACAACTTTGAAGCGCCTTGGCTTTCCGGATGTTAACCGTGGGAAAAGCTATATTTTGATTGCATTAGTTGATTATTTCCAGTCGCGACAGACACGTAGATAGCTCAGTCCTTATCCGGTTGAATATTGTTTGGAATCGGTGGAAAAGTACTCTGGAGGCAAGATCCATAAGAGTGACCCTGAACCAAGGAACGGCAAATTATTTAAATACTGTCTACCTTATTCATCAGGGGAACATGATACGCGAATTAGTCACACGGAGTTTGTTTACGCTGACGATAAACGAGCACACGATTACAAATGTTTGCTTACATTTGTGCTTCCAGTTTAGAATAATGTATGTAAAATTTACTTTTACAAATTAGCTTTTACGTTCAAACATTACCAGTTAATGTGAGAATATTTAGCACGAAATTTGAAGGCTATAAATGTAAATATTTTCGTTCTATTAAACTTGTGTTTCTACGGAAACTTGCGCTGTCACACAACATGTCAACAAATGGTGGACTTTGACACTATGATAAATCTGTCTGTATAAAAACCACTGTTGTCGATGAAAAATGTTGATTTTAGCAATAGAGAGAGGTTAAAAGTCAGCCAGTGAAATCATTTACATATATTTGATTAAGTGATGACGTTGAACGCACTCTCATAATCTTTGATTACTTCTAGTATAAATAATAAAATGGGGTTCACCTCTTGTGACACGCTATCGGTTAAGTCTTGCAGCGACTTCCCCGAGCTTCATTTTTGCTAATTTAGTGGCGCTATTTAACGCTCTTTTATGCCTCTTCTTGTCCGATCCAGCACATGCCGGCGGAGTCGGCTCATAGTGCTGGGAAGATAAGTAAGGCTTGAGAACTGTCTACACTCTAGCACGATGCTGACCGGAGGTCAGCTTGTAGTGCCATTTAGAGTTATGCTTATAGGACGCGCAAGCTTTTGGCCTCACCCACTTGTCCGATCCAGTGTGGAATTAACCGCTGGGGAGATAAGTTTGGCATTTGGTCACGCAATGGAAGTTTGTCCATCACACCAATTGCGGAGCGGTGTTCCTCCCTTTACGCCATAGAACGCGTGTTTATTGCTTGTGATTGTCAGGGTATTGAAAGCATTACTCCCTAGGAACTGCAACATTAATCTAAACATGTATCACAAAAGGAACGCTTTACAATCTGTTGAGCAGCTACAGCTACAGTAGTGTATTTCAAGTGTAAATATAGAAATTACTATGATCCAATCTACATTCCATGGTTAATTTGTACATGGTTATTAGGGCAGGTTTCTTTGCCTCTGTTCTAAATGATATACACTGATATTGATATAAACCTGTGACATGAAAATGGTGGTGGTGTAACAAACTGTATGGCCTACCGCTCTCTTTCCTCGCCAGTTTCATCTAAAATCCAGGCATATGCAAATGAAGCTTTTCCTGCTTTTTTGGACTCCATCTCATATGTACACAGGTCAAAGAAAAACAAATATCAAAGTAATTATAAGGGTTTTGCCTCCTCCTATGCCATTATTCGAAAGTTTTTAAATCTGTTTTCTATGTAAATATTCCCAACTTTAAAACTGTTGTCTATTTTATATATTATTGCCTTTATTAGTTTCCCTAACTTTTCACTCAAAAATACAACTGAAAGAGTGTGCCTCAAGCTCACACCAAATTCTGGGAACACAGTAATGCAAACCACAATATATCATTTTGTTGACTATACTTAATTTTCTCAGTTCAGTTACTAGCAAAGGTTGAGTGAAAAGGATATTTATGCATAGACTTTTTTGAGACATTTCCAAGAAGATAAAGAAGATGACCCATCAGTGTACTTTTTCCAGCATCAACATGACCTGCAAATATAACAACACAGATGTTAAATAGAGAATACATGTGCATGTGTAGATATGGAATTTCTCATAGATTGTTCAACCTCAATATCTCATGAGTGAGTGCACCAAACAAGTCACATATAAAGTTGAACACATGAAGAGAAATTCTATATCTCCAAGCAACCATGCATTATTTTGTGTATAATATAAACATACTAATACAGGGATTTCATTAGGGCAGGTACCAGGCAAATTGAGCAGCTGTGAGAACAATTTTGCTCGCCTGGTCTGACCATGAAGCAGAAAGTTTTCCAGATAAAAAAGTTCAGTTCAAATAGTTTTGCCTGTCAGTGAAGACCAGTTGCCCTCCAGCCTGCAAAAAATGTTAATGAAAACAATAGTGATGATTTTGATGATTTTCTGAGAATTCTGACCACTTTCTGAAGATTTCTGAA
The DNA here is from genome assembly GCF_042242905.1 of Orbicella faveolata. Lineage (NCBI taxonomy): Eukaryota > Metazoa > Cnidaria > Anthozoa > Scleractinia > Merulinidae > Orbicella > Orbicella faveolata. The sequence goes on along the minus strand of NW_028301577.1, from coordinate 15,772,351 downwards.
CATTCTCCAAAAATTGTCAAAAGACCACACACAAAAAAAACAAAATCTTGTTACAAATAGAACGCAAGAATTCTCCATTTCTGACACAATGAATGTTCTTACCAAGTCACTGCAGCTGTATTCTAACACTAGATGTTCAATGCATGTATTCTTTAGTTTAGAGACAAATGAGAAGTCTTGAGTAAATTTTTTCATACATTGCTGTAGCTTTCTGCAAAGGTGGAGATGATTGATGTCCACCAAACAACTTGCCTATTCTTTTTGCTCTGTAGGTCGCATGTGATTGATAACAGTTGTAAAGACCAACTTACCAATGACCACTAAATTAAGAAGTGTTTTTCCTTTCTGATGTATGTCATATTCTTTTTCTGCATCAGCTAACAACTGTAGATGGTAGAAAACAGACAACAGTTTACATACACACTAACTACCATGGATCTCCCAGTCTAGCAAACGGGCAACTGCAAATAAACCACAAACTCCTTGCAGATGAAAAGAATGAGAACAATAGATTCAATAACCTGCTCACTGCTTTTTCCAGCTGTTCTTTGCTTGCTTGTCTCTGTCAATTTTGCTTGGTCAGTTTCCACCTCAACTTGCCCTACAAAACAACTACAGGAAAAGTGTGTAAACATTTCAGATTGCACTAGAACCAGAGAGGAGTCAGAGGAGTGCATGACTAGTAATAGGCCTTTTTCATACGATTTATTGTCATCCAGTTAGCATAATCCTACTACCCAGGGAGGGATGCCACCAGGAATCCCAACTCACTGTATATAATTATCCTGCCAAGATTTGCATATTTGATTTACTTTTACTTTATTCCCTTATTTACCATCGAACATTATGCATGCACCTTAAGCAATTTAAATCCTATATCTATTAGATCATTCGTGTCAATTTTAAATCAGGTGTAACCCGTCAGGGACATGTATGCAATTTAATTAGGTTAGCTTTGGGCTGTATTTAAATCTTATTTCAAAATTTTTAGTGTCAATTTTAGTATGCAATTTCATTAGGCTAGTTTTGGGCTGCACTTAAATTTTAAGTTTCCCTTCTTAATTTTTTTTAGAATGCTTAATATTGGAGAATATTCTTTGTATGGGAATTAAGCTTTCCCCAATTATTCTCCAGTCATGTACTTTTTGTAATTTCTGTGATTTATTCACTTGTACTAGCATGACAAAGTATTATTAAACTTAAACATTTGGAATATATATACGCAACAGACCCACTTCTACAGAATATGACTAAGATCATTTGCCTCTGTTGACTCCCCTTCGATATTTTTAACTTTAAACCCCGTAGACCATGCTGAATTATGTGCACCAATTTTTCAAAAGCAGGGTAGTTTTCCACACGCTTTATCTCTGACACAAAATGGTGACCCCCAATTTTTTTGCAATTCTGACACAAGTAACTCATTATCTGATTGCAGTAAAAATTTATAAAAATCTATCAACTGGAAAATTTTTGCGCGAGGACTTAAGTCTTACTTAAATAAATCACCTGGAAAGTGGAAGTACATGTCTTGATAAAGTTGATTTGACACAGGCATTATTTCATGATTGTCTCTAGAGTATTGTTCTCCTAAGACTATGAGTAGTCCCTCTTTTGCTTAGTCCATCATGCACAACGCAAAAGAAACCGTGAGAAAAAAATGGCCGCATGAAATCCTGGGGGCGAGACGCAGGTGAAAGAAGAGACTACCAACTAAGCCACAGAGTTTGAATTATGCGTTGCTCTCACAATGCAAAGGCGTTGCTCTCACGACGCAAAAATATGATTGGCTTATGCTAGGAGCGTTGACCACACGTTGTCAACATTCGAGATTCGATATATCTCGCTCTCTGAAAATGGAAAACTTTGGAACCAGAGCAAATCAGAGCACTGGAATTGCATCTCACAGGTGGTGATGTTCTTGCAATTCTGCCAACAGGCTGTGGAAAGAGTTAATTTATCATTACAAGTATTTTGTTTGGCAAAGCTTTTCGCCTCGAACCCGAATGCAAGCATGTTAGTGATTTGGCTGCTTAACTCCAGGTCACCAGCATTGTTGAAGAACAACTGGAACAATTCTGTAAATATGGATTGATTGAGCTTGGCCTTTCTGCTGTCCATTTTAAAGATTGAACCAGACTTTCACTTGAAGCTTTCCACTGCTATCGGCAAACATATCACCACAGTTGGATGATCTCCTATGTCAAATGGATAATGTAAATTCCAGTTGAAACTCTGCCTTTGAAAATTTTACAACAACTTTTAAATTTAAACCTACAGACATGGCAAAAATTTGTCACAAGATGACTCCTTTGCCGTCGTCTTTTCGAAACTCCTTTAGCAGTTCCGCTTAACAAACACCGTAATGAAGATATACTTCTCATGGCATGTTTTTGCCTCGCTACTTGAAGAGAAGAGATATTTCATTCAAGACATCTTCCGGGATGTCAAGATAAGGAATCCTACTGGATACCCGTAATGAAATTGAAAATTTACATCGAATAATCACTCGGCCATGAAAGGTCAAACTCTGTGACTTAGGCGGTAGTCCCTACTTTCGTGTGCTTCTCACCCCGAGGAGTTCGCGTGGTCATTTTTATTGCAGTTTTCTTTCGCTTCACGCACGACGGACTAAGCAAAAGAGGAACACTTACTACTCGTAGTCTATGTCCTCCTTGTATGTTTGGGATCCAGCAGCAATCTACTCTCCTACAAACTTCAAGTGGGTTACCTTCTCACCTTTGATAAATCTTTTTCTCCCCCTCGTTTGTTGCTATTTTTTAGCTTCCTTTACTCTTTTTCTGGGGGTTTTTAAAATCCTTGTTCATACATTTTGCACATGCCAACTTTTTCCAGCCTTTCAATATTCATGTTTTCAAGACAATTTCAACAAGTTCTATGTTTAGTTGGGTTCATTTGTCTCATTTTGGCTGTCATTAGCTAGAGTTGTTATACTGGTGGGACATGATGAAGATGATGATGATCTAGCTCCAAGAGCTTCACAGTATATTGGTTGCCAGTACAGTTTTTGCTTGTATGGGAAAGGCAGTCCAACTGCAATAACAATACCCAAATAATTAACAATTATTGGATGAGTTTTTGTGAGGTTGAGGTAGGGGTTATAAGCCAAAGCCAAAGGCCAATACTGGTAACCCTTCCTGATACTTTGATTATTCTGGATATCACAAAAAAAGAATCTAATAATTGTTTTATTATACACTGAACCAAAAAAAATGAAAGTCATGTTTTTGTTTCTTCACTGGCAGCAAGCAACACAAAGCACGCAAACTTGACATGATTACCCTTAAAAATCATGCAGTGCGGTCATACATGACATGATTAAATGTGACCTTGAGTGTGCCAGTCAGTCAGCCTGATCTGATCACTGTTAAGATTTCACTTCTACCTCATCTGAGCAAAGTCAATTACCATAGGCAAAAACCAACATCTCCAAATTCCAATTCCACCAGGATAGAGGTCCCACATGAAAACCAGCTAAGGATGATGTCGCTTCCACTCTAAATATTGTAATTTATTTATTCATTTATCATTTCATTTGTAGACCAAAGCCAGACAGGTGGAAAACTGTGATCAATCATGTTTGACAGCAGACCATTAGATCATGAGTGAGACAAAACAATTATTTCTGCTCCACAGCCACAAGGTTAACCGTGACCCAACTGCTAACAGTACCCCTAAAACTTCCAACTCATCCATTCTTAGCCTGGAACCTATATGGACACACCCCTCTGGGTTAACACTTTTGAGCAGTAAACCCCATGATTTATACAGTGTTTGAAGAAAAAAAGACTTCAAAACTCAGTTAACTCAACCTGTTTTATACTTTTAAAAGTCAAACACATAATTCTTTATTGAAACTCCCTGAAGAGGACTTCTACAAAAAACTCTTTTTCTATGGAAGATTGCAGAAATTCCTTTCTGCACAATGCAATGTATTCTTGAAAATGTATAGTGTTGGAAAATGTTCTTACCTTTCCCTCAATTTTGATTTGTCAACTGGAGGAGTTGAGAATCCTACAACCGTTTTTTCTGACAAAGAAGTAACCACAGGAACATGTGAATCCACCACTCCTTCCTTCTTGATGCCATTGGCTGTATGATTTAGCAAAGGATGTTGAAGTTTTACCTGCAGCTCAAGGTCTTTTCTTGGAGTGCTGAAGATGCCTAGTTTATCAACCATGCAACAGACATTTCATTATAAGAAAAGCAATCTTATGGTAACTTCTTGTCCCTATATTATATTTTTCCTTTTCATCCTGCACTACAGGGCTTTAGTTAGCACATGATGTGAATGAATTTTCTACAAAGTAAACTGCAAGTTAGAATTACCAAGACTATGTGCTAAACAAAAGAAATATACGCATACCAAACAAGAATACAATACTTAAACAAGAGTTAACAGCCAAGTCGCTAGTGGAGGGAAGGTGCCTACGAAGCCCGGGGGCTGCAACCACAGTCACATCCCCAAGGCGCTAGAACACCCGACTGGCCTGCCCAACCCGCAACCAAGCCACAAGCCCCCTGTGCCAAGCCCCCTACAGGCACCGGTCACACTCAAGCCAGATGGCGTTGGTGGAAAAAAAAAAAAATGCTGAAAAGAAGGGGGGGGGGGGATAGGGAGGGAATGCCGAGAACCGCTAAACTATAATTCAATCCACAACGCCACACTAACAGAGCGATGAACACACTGCGAGCACATGGGACGACAACACATGTACTAACCACATATACCACTGGACAATGTCAGCCCCAGGGCTCTCACGACCATATGACTGTTGCAAACGCTACAGAACACACCCAACGCTAAACAAACGCTAACAGATGGCCAAGGCACTAACAAACGCCTACAAAAATGCTACTGACCAGACTTGCTCCTGGTCATAAACTATGTAAAATTTCATTGAACTATATCAGACGCTACAAAACGCACCAAACGCTAACCAAAACGCTCACAGACGGCCAAGACACTAACAACCGCCTATAAAAACGCTACTGACCAGACTAGCTCCTAGTCGTTAACTATGTTAAATTTCATTTAACTATATTAAATAACAATAGTTTTCACTTTTCAGCTTGTAAAACTCCTGTAGTAATTCCTCCCTATTGACAGTTAATATAAATGTAACTAGCTTCCTTCAGTGCCTTAAATCTCAAACAGAAAAAAAGTACAATACTGCAATCAGAACTTTTGTGGGCCCTAATTCCTAAAATGGGTATGCAATTGCATACATGTGTCTAGTGCTAGCTTGTTGTTTCTATACATCTTGAATTGATGCAGTAATCAGCAACATCTTCTTCTGGGCCACTGGTGAGAGAGTGTTTTGTTGCCAAAGGCCTTAGTGTTACGTTTGGGATGAATTGATTCTCATCAAGGAGATTTGTAACATATTGATGCATTGCTGTTGTAAGAGAGTATATAAGCAACAAACATAATTAAAAACAAGGAATGTAGAACACAACACTTTTAGTAACCAGAAACTGCTAAGGGACCACTCCTTTTTTATAAAGTGGGGGGGGGGGGGGGGATTTGGGGGGCCATGCCAAACAATGTGGCATAATAAATGTGCGATGTTTAGGGGGACCTTATATTACCTTATTGACAGCTTCCGCAATAGTCCAAAAGCTCCGCCAGAATTCCTAAAATAACATTCCCGAGGTTCTGAAAATTTAAAAAGTTCGGCCCCCTACTTTGTAAGGTACCCTACAACAGGAACTAAGCCCCTACTAAGCATTTGGTTGCTAAATATTGCTCAACCTCCACAAATAACCTCCCTTTGATAATACAGCGGCAATGTCAGCTTTCTGTCATGCTTTTGTCTATTTTCTCTAGGTATTGTTAAGTAATGACAGCATCTATAACAGTGCAAAAGTTCTGCCAGAATACGTAAAATAGCGTTCATGGGGCTCTGAAATTTAAAATTTTCAGGTCATGTTAAAAATTAAACAGGCTTGAAACTGATATAATTTGTTTTTCAGACTGCAACAATTTCACTTTTTAATTTTCATGGGGGATCATTCCAAATATTTAGGGCTACATAAAGGTGTCTATCTATCTACAAGGGCATGGGGGTCAGGTAAAAAATTTCTTATGAAGGGGGGGTGGTCATTATGTGTAACAGGAACTATCTATCAAATCCCACCAGCCCCCTGCAAGATAGTTTCCAAAAGGAAATTTATGTGGAGACAGCTTTCACTCCTATCTTTGACTAGTTTGTCAGAAATTATGCTTGCCTAAACAAGTGCTCCAGTCATAAAACCTCTTTGAAGTTGAAAAAATTTTATTAATTAGAAAGATTAGTTCTTGAAATTTATACATCCCCTACCTAAATTACTATTTACCTTTGGCTGATTGAGGTGCAATTGTCAGTTTACAATGACCAACACTGAAAAATGTTCCAGCCATGCTATTTAATTCTAAACTGGTTGCACCTGTCAGTAATTACCGGTGATCAACACAGTCATTGATAAGAAAATTATAAAGATTACAACGAAAAGAAAGGAATGTCATTTGGACCATGACTTTCTAGCATAAAACCAAAATTAAAAAAGTAATGTCTGTACATGTACAATCCTAGCAAAAAGTCTTGTGTGACACTTCACTTATTGTTTAGGAGCAAATGGATATACTTGGTATTAATTTGGCTTGCTATGAATAATGATCTCGTTCCAGATTAAGTATGATTTGTACCATTTGTTGCTAACAATAAACTAATCAAACTTGTCAAGTTTCCTTCCAAGGTAGTTTTTTTTTTGCAATATATTAAAGATAAAAGAAATATATGTACATATATAGTTAAAAAAAAATTCAAGCAAGCTACAAAAGAACTGAAGTATACAATAAAAGTCAAGCAAAATATAATGTACAATTTGGTATGATCTTAGCAAACCACAGCGCTCCAACCTGTGAAGACAAGTGAGTGTTGAGCCTCGATCCTTCACTTCTTTCTTGAGAAAGCTCTTTTTTGCTTTTCATTCACAACATCATCAGGTGATGGGGAGCAAAAATTAAAAGGAGTTATGTTTATAAAACTTGAATTGTTTATATCATTAACAACATTTTGCTTTACTGGTTTGTCAGCAGAGGGGGTTTTTGCAGATGCCTGTGTAGAATAGCATAAGGCCAAAGCAAACATCGAAGGCTTGGCAGCCAAAGGAGGAGTGCTATCCAATGTTCTGGTCTGCTGTCTTTCCCTGTCAACATATTTTTTCTGAAACCTTGCATTGCAAATGTCTACTGTAAGTTTAATAGGAGAAGCCAGGGGTTTCTCATCAATTGCATATAGTGACCTTGTTCCTTCCTGGACAACAGATGAATCAAATGTGGATGATATCACTGATATGGCAGAGGGTTTCTTTTCTTCTTTATGGTTGTGGTTGTAGTCCTTTTCTTTTGGATTACTATCACTGGCATTTCCAACACTGTCTGCATTGTGCAACTTTTGGCACAAAGAATCTGATGTACCATGTTTATGTTCTTCTTCTTGTACTTCCACTGATGGGATTTCTACAGCTCTTGAAAGAGTACTTAATGACTCAAATGCTTTGGAGGTTTGAGATGCTATAAGTGGACACACTGGTTGTGATAACAATGATGATGATGATGATGATGAGGCTGATGATAATGATAATGAGGCTAATGGCTGACCCAATGAAAATTTTCCAGAAGATGATGACGATGATGACATTGACAAGGCTGATGGCTGACCCAATGAAAAATTTTGGGAGCATGATAAACTGCTGAGTGAAGTTGATAACAAAGGGTCTCCAAGAAAGTTTGCTTTTTGCACATCACATTCAGATGTTGGAGTTTGAGATAATGTACTTAGGGAAATGGATAAGAGAGGGGTTGGATATGATAATGACGATGATTCTGGTTTGCATAACAACACAGGAGGATTCTGCGGCGTGGTCTTTAAAGGTTCTGACAGTGATTGTGATCCTACTTGGCCCGAGAGACTACTGAGAGGAACTGAAAGCACTGAGTGTTGAGATGATGTTTGAAAAAGACTCAGCGGTGATGAACCAGATAACAGCTTTCCTGGATGTGACAAGCTACCCAGAGGAGCTGATAACAAAGATTTGCTTGCAAATGACATTGCCAGTCCTGTTGATGGCTGGCTTAAACTTTTAGTATAAGATGATTTTGATGCCCCATCACCCTGCCTGCTTTCCCTAGAATGTTTAGCTTTTGTTACTAAGTGAGTTTGATAAGATACAGAGCCTTACCTTGTTAAAGCCATACAGCGAACAAATTGCACAGAAAAGGACATGAAAAAAAGAAAGAACAGGCAGCCCGTTAGCTTTCAACTCCTGTCAACTCTAAAAGTACCACAACCTATTCTTTTGACTGCTTTTGTTAAAAAGATCCTATTAAGAGAACTACATGTATCAGGTGCCGTAGCACCAAAACTTTAGAGTATGTCTCGGGGTAATATTTCCTAAAAATATCTTTTTTTCTGAAAAACACCCAGATGGGCACCCAGGTATCCTGTGAGGATGCCCACTTTTTAAAGAATTTTTTTTTTTTGACAGACCGTAAAAGTCTTTTTTCAGTCCATATACAGCTTGAAAATTGCATCTGATTAAGGGGACTCAGATTATTTTCACATCTTCCTTGAGCGAGGGGGTGAAGGTGTTTGTTGATCTATATGGTTTGTATGAATGGTAAAGGTGGTTCTTGATCACGACACAGTAAAAAAATTGCATTGCCTTAAGAGGACTTAAAATAATAGAAAATAAATCACTTTTCATCTGAGTGAGGAGGTGAAAAGGCTTCTGGTTTTCAGAGTTTTAGGGATGCTAAAGGTGGTTTTCAGTGTGTATATATAGTGACCAGTCTAAGTCATTTCAATTTGTAGCATGTCTGAAGGTCCATATCTAGTGGCACGGAATGGTCTTTGCGAGAATTTGCAAGCATGTGAGCAATGCGTTTTTTTTTCCAAGCACAAGCAGTGATCACACTTGTCTTGCAAACAGCAAGCACTTTAGAAAATTCAAATGGCGAGCATCAAGCACTTCGTAAATTTTCCGCTAGCAGGAATCTCTCTTTTGTTAAGAGGAAACGTTTTGTGCCAAGTAATCTGGCTGACACCTCCAAAACAGGACAATTGGTACATTTACTCTTCAACCAATCCCAGCAGCTTACAGCCAATGACGCCTTGTTTGGTGCCAAATTACGTCACATAGCTTCACAAGAGTCAGTGAGCTTCAGGGGGTGGATGCTTAAGGAGATCTAATTAAAAGCTTTTCCTTTCTAACCTGACATTGTGAACACACCACAAGAAGGAGCTAAAAGTTACAAGAATTTGGAGTGTTGGGACAAAGAAGGTTTTTTGGTTATGTAATTCTTAGGAAATGTAAACAATGCAGCATTAACTAGTCTGACAAGGATTTTGACTTTCGGTTTCAATGATTGGCAAACTGGTTTCCCGCTGATTGACTGAAAAAGATTCAATGCAATGAAGCTTTATTGCGTTCGTAGAACGCAGTCCTAATGCAGACTTAAGTCAAGTTTCATGGGACGGTGGATCTTGGATCTTGGATCTTGCGACACTGATTTGGCCGCCCCGCAGCAGGGGCAAAAACGAATGACATCATCACCAAACAATGTGCTGCACATTTCATGTCCATGTGCATTTCGTGTCCATCTGCAACATCATTCTTGTTCTCTTTTGTGGCTTCTTTCGTTGTTTTCAATGTTTTGGAGTCTTCTTTGAACTGGTTTTTCACTCTGATTGCATTTGACAAAGAAGGGAATGCAGTCCCAATGCAGACTAGAGTGATATTTTGGCCGGGTGAAAACAAATTAGCACGTGTAAACAAGATGATTTGCTTTTTAGATTGTTCCCGATCACTTGTTTGTTGTTTTGATTCTGGACCGCGAGTGGCCTCTTTTGTCAGGATGCGACACAACATGCTTTCGTTACATAACTGGGACAACAATTCTTTATTCTGTTCATGACCACGACTTTAAATCGTCTCGGCTATGGGATGTTAACTGTGAAAACAGCTATATTTCATTGGCTATATTTTGAGTACATTAAACAAATTTTGTTGACTTTAATTACTTAGTTCTAGTGGCCAAAAATATTTCAGTGTTCAATGAAGCTCAAAATTAAATCAATGGAAGAGTACTCTGAAGCCAAGATCTATAAGAGCAAGCCAGAACTAAGGAACAGCAATGTACAGTACCACCTGAAAGTATTCACCCATTTCCTGCATTCTCACCGCAGGGCCTCAACGCATCACTGATGCGGTAATGACATGGTATTCCCGCACTCGACCTCGTCTTTACCTAGGTAAACCCAAGGACGGTATTCGTCCTGCCACGGCAACGTTTGGACGAGGTATTACCTCGGTAAAGAAGACACGTCAGGTTTGGATAGCATTTTGTTTTCTGTTTCTTCGCGACAAAGCGTGCTTGAATGCTCAGTCTTGAATCTCCGCATTTTCAACGCAAAAAAGCATTTGATAAAGCCAATCATCCATGTCAGTTACAAGATTGATAACACAAAAAAAAATTGGTAGCTGCATTGTATGAACTTCACCAAAAATATCTGTAACTTGGTAAAATATACAGGTAATGTCTCAGTTCTTAAACACTGTGTTTCAAAAGCACTCCATTTTGCCAAGAAGAACGTGACAGAGCATGTGTTTGCTATCTGATTTTATGTCCACGCATCATGCAAATGTTACATCTGTTTGTAAAACATGTCTGTAAAACTTTAGCTGTTCACAAAGATGATGATTTCAACAACAGACAGCTATTTAAGTTAATCACCTGCGTAGAAAACGAATGCACTCATAATCTTCGATTACTACTAGTTTAGAGGTTTCTAGAATCTAACCAATTGAAGCCATACATATTTGACAAGCTCTGAAGGCCAAATAGTTATACAGAGGATATTACACAGTGGGAAGAAGATATGAATTTTAAGTTTGAGTGGCAAGAACTACATCTCACTCGTTCCATGCGCTCACCCGTGAGATATTGTTTTTGTCACAGGAACATAAAATTCATATCTTCAAGCTAACATGTAATGTTCTTTTTATCATATAGACATGCTGATGACACCGTTTTTGACGATTTTCCGAAGATTTCCGAAGATTTTCCAAAATTGTTCCGAAGGGCAGATGAACATTTCTGAGCATTTTCCAAACATTTCGGAACATTTTCCGAACATTACCAAAGATTGCCAAAGATGACCAAAGAAGATACGAAGATGTTTCGATCATACACCAACAAATTTAAGCGTAGTTAAAGGAACAGAAGAGAAATGTTATCAAACATGATATCTTCACATGTGAGGATATCATATCGTTTTTATCAATTTGTTACAAGTCAGTTTAAAACTGATTTTTATATAATAAAGCAATATTCTACATGTCTTCATGTCTAGATTACTTGCTACCTTTGCAGGTGCCTTTCACAAAGAATTCTTGCATGCGTCAGTTACAATAAAACGTCAACAAAATGAGGAAAACCTGTTTCCAGAAAGATTTGCGCATGTTTCCCCAATGTTTACCAGTTTTGCCATATGGGAATCAAGCACATTTTAATGAGAATGCAAGCATGCAAGCAATTGCAAAAATTTTGCAAGCACAAGTAATTTGAGCAAAGGCCAAATTTTGCGAGAACTTTTAAATTGAATAGGACCATTCCATACTGCTATATCTAGGCACTTCAGTCTGTTAGCCACCTTGTCTTGTCTGACACCAAATGGACAACAACATCTGCAAAGATGACAAGCAGTCAACTAACCATTCTTTGCTTTGCCAAAAATCACCCTGTATCTAATAAAACCTGCAGTGTCAGAATAAACTTGAAAATATGGGAATGGCACACACTGGGGTGACAGCCAAAGACTGTAGTCATTCAAAGAGAGGAAAGACAAGTGCCACCAGGTAAAGTCCAAGTCAAAATGCCTGATGAGGCATATCAGGTGGTCCTTGCACTGAAAGGCCAATGGTAGATTAATCATGCAGGGAAGAAAGGTGCCATTGGAGGAACCACTTGGTAGGCAAGTCAGAGAGTGCCAATTAGTGAGTGACTCAAGATCCTCATGTGTACAGGAATGTTTCTGTGACAAGGAGTCTTGTAACTAAAGGATTTGGTCAGATTTTATTTGGGAGAGGCATGCCTGATGCTGAAGAGCAACAACCTTTGTCCACAACACTGTCAAACATGTTGAAGGACCCTCCAGTCTCTCCGGGTGTAGAGGAATACCCTATTCCTTAATGAATGAAAATAGCTAAATTGTGCTAGCACGTCTGAAAGTGAGACAGACACAAGGAGTGGAAATCTGTACATCATACCATAATTTTCCTTAAGAACCCATTCTGCCAGATCTGCTACTGAGTACAAGATATACTGGGCTGAGGGTAGACCAAATGGAAGGCCCAAGTCATTGAAGTATTTGCCTCTCCACTGCATGCCCAGTAGGTAGTGATGATGACGATGTAAAGGGACAATGCGATAGGCAGTTACCACATGGAAATGGCTGATGAGCAGAGTAAGCAAAGGAGAGGTGGAGAAAGGGCCAGCAACTCATCCCTTAGCTACTTCATTCTGCATTCTGCAAGTAGTCGTGTGTATTACTGAGGTTTGAAGACTACTGGATGGCATATTCTGTCTGCCAGATTTTAAGGAAACAGCAGCTGGATTATCTCGGCAAACAGCTTATCCTGATTGGCACATAACCTGGGCAAACAATGAAGGCTTTGCTGACCATCAGCACCATGATCGAGGTGCTGGTGTCCAGCCATGTAGGAAGCACAAATGATGATAGTGCTGGATTGTGCACAAGGGTTGGCTGGGTAACTGTAAAAACAACTGGAATTTCCACCAAACAATACACGAAGTTGAATCAGGGAACCACTTAATAACCTGTCACCATGCAGCAATTTCAACAGCATTTGGAAGTTGGTGGCTACCTAAGTATAGTACCTGACAGAGAGTAATGAGAAGCCCAGAACAATTTTTCTCAAGAAAAAATTTGTAAAAATTGTGATATGGACGATGCTGTGGTTTCATAGTCTTGAAAATTGAATGCAGCTGCAAGGCTGCCTACAACAACTCAGCAAACAGGTTACAGAACCAAACAACCAGCCCATGCAAGTCAAACCAACAAACAACAGGGGAAAATTGGCCCCCAAAGCTCTCAGCGAACAGAGTGCGCCAAGAAACCTTGAGGCTGCCTCAAAATGCCACACACATGAGAACTACATGTACAGCACAAATGTCAATCAATCAAATTTAACTGACAGCCAGTTATCTTTCTCAGACCCTACCCTTTTTTGTTAACTGTTTTAACCCATTGACTCCCGTGCCGCTCGTAACCACCCATGCGAAAAACCTCTCCAATTTCCTGTGCCGCCCGTAACCGCCCGAAATAAAGCACCTGGGGACAATAGCCTTCCCTACCCTCCCTGAGGACTTTTTGGTTCTCTTATTGTTCAATTGCTCTTGAGGACAAATAAACCAATCAGAATTGACTTACTGAGCATATTTTTAGAAGACTTATGGGGTCCTAGAAAGACGGTTTTTCTTCTTAAAATCGTGTGCTCGTAAAGTGCAGGTTATCATGGCGTGCTGTGAGCCAAATGTAAAAACTTCAGAGGTCTTGTTTTCATTCCTAACAAGGTGAAATTACTACTTTGGGATTTAAAATAGAAAAGAAAAATACAAATTAATGTTCAGGTGGCCTCAGAATGGAAGATCAAGGAGTACAGAGTCCTCAAACCTTTCTGGTGAAGAATTTTTCCTTCCTTCAACCGCCGCGAAAACATGACGATCGGTCTGCTTTCAAGTGAGTTTTGAACACAGATCACAGACTTAAAGCAGCTTCCTGGACTTAAGAAACAAAAATGTTTAATGTCTATTATCACTTCAAAGTTGAATTCAACTTTTGGAACGATCGGTAAAGCCAAGGCTGATAAAATGACTCCAAAAGTTGTAGGGAGAAACTCAGAGATTTCGCTTTAACATGAAGAAGTAATTTGAACATGCTGTCGTGCAGCGAAGCACGTCTGCAAAATTTTCAACCTTTTTTTTGCTTTAAAATAGGTTTCTTCACCTCAGCTTGAATGAAAATTTATTGTCATTGAACTTCCTTTCGCATTTCTTTTATCTAGAGTCCTGTTTTGGGGAATTTTAGGTTTTAAAAGTGACCAGTATTTTTGCACACTAGCTGGATTTCTGTGATGTTTAATTTACGGCGACCTCTGCGGTTTGTTTGATTAGTTTATTTGCTTCATTGAAATATATTTTTTCAAGGCTTACTCAGCTATTACAGAACTACCAAGAAAAGAACTAAGTGGCTTCTAATTTAGCACAGTTGAAATACGATTGATCTCAAAATAATTAGCTTGTTTTTGTTGTCTTTTTGACTTACAACTCTTCCTTTCACAGCACTGCAATATTTCATCGTGCAGCAAAGAAATTATTTGATTTCTTGCTTTCAAATTGGTTTTTACATGTGCCTTTCGCGTTTAATTTCCGTTGTTTTCTCAAGTGTTAGCTGTTATAGTACAAGAATGGAAATTCTGTTGTATTTGGTTTCAATTTGTTCTCCGAAGTGAATAATAACTCATTTTCGCATATTCAATTTTCTCGGAGCTGTCGGGCATTTTGTAGCGCAGCAAAGAAATAATGTAATTTCTTGTTTTCTTATCAGTTTTAAACATCAAGTTGACTTCTTTTTGTCGATATTTTTTTAATATTTTGGCCCTTCATTTATTCAACTTAAAATAAACAAAGTCTTGAAGCCTAATCTTGTGTGTGTGGTTACTGCGCATCTGGTTTATTTTTAGCGCTCGTGCTCGCTCTCAAATGTCCAAAAATTGCCCGGGAATTTAGGGGTGGGTCGCATGCAAATCATTAAGGAGTCAATGGGTTAAACTACATTTAAAGGAATTAAACTCCCAATGGAAAATATGTGATCTTTAGGGAGCAAGAAACGGGGTAAGGATATTTTATAAATAATACTCATTTTGAAATCTAGCATTATATTATATGAAAACAAATAAAACTGATTCCTACCATTCAGTAAATTCTTCATAATTTATCCCAGATTCATATTAAACTAATGAATATATACATAGGAAAGCAACTGTAACATTTGTAATTAGTAAATTATACACTGCCACAAACTTCTAAGCTCACCTTCAGTCCCAGAAGGGTGACAATTTGCTTTCAAGTCTTGTTTTCCCCCTGAAAAACAAAGAAGTTAAAACTCTCTCTTCCATTCCCAAATATATCATTAACAGGTAAAATAACAGTTATTATGAGTTAACTTAAGATTTAAAATGGAAATGTGTTTAGCTGAAAGACAAAATTGAGCCAAACATAGGCAAAATGAAAACAGTTGTTATTAAAGAGCTAAGTAAATCCTTGCAGGTTGTATTGTTGTCATTTCTTGATTACTGATGGCATACCATCCTCCAACATATAAGTAAATCAGTGAAATCACTAACACTAAAGAAACACAAATTCTCAAATGAAATGATTGTTCCATTAATAACTACCAATTGGTATTTCCAGGCCTGTGTCGCCAATAACATAGAATGCTTTTAATAACTGTGGAGACATTTCGAATCTGGCATGTGTTTATGCGTTCAGTTTTACAAAAACTCAAGGTCTGTGTTTCAAAAAATGCAGAAAGGTCAGAAGGGTTTTTTCCAACTGTGAAGACATCTCACATCTGGCAAAATGGTACAGCTTGTTTGCAGTTGGTTCAAAGAATATGCCTTCCAAAACAATTGTCAATAGTCAATTTTTTTGTTGTCAATGACTATGTTTGCATGATTTATCCAAGACTGTTGACAGTGCAAATAAAGTAAATTATAATTCCAGTAGTTGATAGTGAGTCTACAATATATTTGATACCTTGACTGAAAATGTGATCCAGAGCCCTTTCTGTGTCAAAGTTACTTTGTATAATTGCTGTGACAGCTGTGGGTTCATGCAAGCTCTCACCAAGAATAGAATGCAGTTGATCCAGACAAGATAACAGCTTGGCTGAAATTACATTGTAAAAAAAGATAAGGACCATGGGAAAGCCTACATGTAAAGGCCCGTATGGCCATGCTAAACTTCTCCCCCCCTGGATGGGATGCTAGTCCTCTGCAATTGTTTACCTCAGATAGTTAGTTAACTTACCATTAATGGGTATGGTGAGTGGCAGAAAGTTTGGTTGGCTAATAATATTTTGGACCATTTTGAGTTCAAAGAACTATGAAAGAAAAACATTTTACTTATAAATAAATGTGAAATCAAGCCTAATTTTACTTTGACAATGCGACCAATAGCTTTGTTTATTGGAACTTCAGTGGAACTGTTCACAGCAAGATGCTGTAAGCAAGAGGGATAGCACATACAAGATCCTATGGCAAAATACCTGGCTCTGAAACCTGCCATGAAGAGCTAATGTCTCAAGTCTTAGGTGAACTCATTAAAAAGTTGCCATCATTAACAAAACATAAAAAAATTTAAGGAACATAAACTTGTACATTGGTAATAACAGCCATGATGAGGACAGGTCCTTCCCAAATTTGTACTTTGTTGTTGTCCTTCTCTGCAAGGGTTTCAATTTATTTTATCCAGGTGGGTAGGATGGCCCAGAGGGCATGGCATGTCCATCCCCCACTGCCCCCCTTGGAAAATTTTGAAATTCTGCACTCTCAGACATGCATAATTCCCTGCATTCTGAGGCAAATTTAGGGTCACTCTGCAGCACTTAACTACTGAGTACAATGTAGCATGAATTCCAGTTACACTTAATTCAAAGTTGCAAAGTAGTTTATCTTATTCAATCAGACATGCTACAGGCAGCTCAGGTATATTGTGCTTAGCTATTTCTACCTGCTACTCAGTTTTGTTGAAACCCATGTGGAGATTCTCTTTAAAAAAAGTATTAACCTAACAGACTCTAAGACCATACAGTGTGGTACAGATAACTTCTGAATCAAACTACCACTTTCTTAAAAAACAACCATCAACCATCCTTCTTTCCTCTCTCCCTCATTCACAGTGCTATTATCAACACATGATGGTACAAGAGGTATTCATAACACCATATGCAATTCATAGAGTTACCAAAAAAGTACATTAAATTTATGCAAACCTTCACTAATTGGATCTAACTGAGGTCTTCTGTAATCCTGAGAAACAGAAAGAGGTTCTTCCTCGGACTCCTCATCTTCTTCCTCTACACTAGCGAACCTGCCAGCCATATAGGCAGAGAGACTTGAATCCCGACTGTTGCTACGTCTGAACATAAACTCCTCAGCTACAAGAAATGCAAAATCATGTAAAAACAAGAAGCTTATAAAATAAGGCAGCTTAAAAGCTGCACATTAAGTAATTTAAAGTGAATTTTTGCTCATAAAAATAGTAGAAGATTAAGAAGTTCAAATTGTGATAAATAGAGTGTGTGAGTGTGGTTTTTGGGGTTATTGTTGTAATAAATGTTTAAGGTGATTCCTCAGTATTGCATTGCGATCACGATTTTCACATTATTAGCATGTGCACAAACACAACATAAGACATGACCTTAAGTGTGTTATAATGAGGCAAAATTTTGACCCAATATGGTCTAAGCTGTCCTAGGCAACCACCTCCCATAAGCAACCATCTAGGCTTGACATTTTTGGTGGTCATTTACGGGAGGTTCAGCTGTATTGACCAAAAAAGTTACAGAAAGGTTGTTAGCAAATGGTACGTCCTGTTGAATGCTTCTTCTTTTTCTTCTTCTTTTTTTTTGTTCGTTGAATGCTTCTGCTCAAATGTTCAGTATAAACGATATCAACAGTTGACTATAGAATGAAGGTCAGTGAATGTGTTACGAAAAATTGTCTAGGTCTAGTTCCAGAACAATCTAGAACCGGAAGTCATTCACCCGTGACCAATTTGTATAAGAACATTCCAGAACATTCTAATCCTTATGTAATTTCTCAGATTAGAAAATGTGTCAAACTACTTAATTTAGTTCCAAATAGAAGTTTCTAGAACTTTAAGCCTCATGTATATTAGAGCGAGAGGTTCTGCTGTAAAAGAGATTTATTCACATTTGAAGAAGCTTAGTGCTGTAAATTCATGAAGTTACCTTACAGAAATAAATTAGTTTGTTGCTGTTACCAGCGATCCTGAGTTCTGTCTGGAAACAACCCTGCTCTTCAACGATACTTGTAACAGAATGTAGCCCAGGACCCGGGGGGGGGGGGGGGGGGGGCACAACCATATATGGGCTATATAGGTATGTGCCGCTGTGAAGGGTATGGTTTTCAAGCAGTTTACTCTAGGATACGGTATATAAATCAGAGCGTTTGGGTCTAGAATAGGGTATCATTTTTCGCAAAACTGACTGGCTGGTGGAAGAGTTTATCTAGAGTAAGGAAACCAGGAATTGCCACTCAAAATATAAAAAATCAAATTGGCAAGTTTAAATTTACGCAAATCAGCCTCAACAGTGTCGATAGATGGGGGGATTTGGGGAGTTTACTCTAGTATAGGTTAGCAAAATTCAGCTGAACTAGCTCTGGTATAGGCTAAGGGTTCCAGGGTCCCAGTGGCACATCCCCACCCAGAAATTCCCAAAGTACCCCTCCCCCCCCCCCCCCCACCGGGCCCAGGACAGGAATTCAAGAAGTTACAAAACAGTAGAACACAATAACTGTCCTAACCAGTTGTTGGTGATACAGCCATGTCATGGTCTTCCACTGAATGTCCATAAACATCATCAGACATGTCTGAAATTCAAAAAAAAAATTATCAACTGATAAAGATCATTTTTATAGTACTTTTCCAGTCATCACCTACTATTCCTTCACATTGATTGTAATGGATAAACAAATGTCTGCAAATAATTCAGTTTGCTTCTAATTTCACTTAACTCCTTTTCATGCCTTTTGCAAACAGGTTTGCTAAATCATACACCTACTTGCCTATTCTTGTACTTACATGCTAATTATATCCCATAAACAGATGTTGTACTGGAAATTTAAAAATCCAAGTAATAGTCACAAATTTCACTCTCTACAATCATCTTAGCAACCTCTTGGGAAATACTTCATCAAGTTCAAAAGGTCATGTCTGAGAGGTTTCAATCCAGTTTGTTAGAGTATCATTGAAAGGTATGTAATGCACTTTGTTTCCACATGCATGGACACACTCTCCTCTCCCTCCATCCTCCTTATAGTCCTTCCCTCTTTCCACTTTACCTACCAAAACTGTTGAGAAAATCTAAAGCACATACATACATGTATGTATGTATATTTTTGCTTATTTTGTTCGACAGGGTAATTTACCAACGAAGGTATGAACTATGTATCTGATATAGTGGAGTAATTCCAAATCAACTGTTCGCAAACTCTAACTAGATTATTCCAAGCAGCACCACGTGATAAGTTTGCAAGCTTAGATCGTCATGTTAACCTTTCATAGAAAGCTTAAAACAAAAGAAAATAAACAAAATAAGACTCGACAAGGCCACCCGGTTGAGGCCGCGTAGAACTCGCGTAAAACTTTAGACCATTACTTTTGATTGCCCTGTTCATACATGCACCAGTTGCTTTAAATATCGCAAACAACATCAATGAAATGTTTTGTATAAAATATGTGGAAGCTTTAGTTCAAATCTGAAATAGCTTATCTTCTCATAAAAGTCTAAATATTCATGAATATTGTAATATTAAGGAACGTTCACTGTACCGTCTTCATAAGCATAATTCCTGTAATTTCTATGCCTTGCCATTTTACCGATCTCTTCTAGTGAATTAAATATCGGTGGTCTTTTAAGTGATAAAGTTGTGGAGAGCCGAAAGGCCTTCCTGAAATCCAGGAAGCCATGTTGGATTTGCAAAAGTGAACCTCGATTTCGGTCCGATTTGAACTGAACCAACAGGAACCCAGACCCTCTCTGCAGATGACGAATTCCAGATGGCATTTTTTCCCAAATTTTCGAAAATGAGGACAATCTAGAGATATAAACCGAAATTTTTGAAACTCTTTTGCAGGAAATTTTCCGTTCCACTAGATTTCGATGCGTGAATTTTCATAAGTTTGGATTGAAAGGTTTCTATTCCGGAAATTCCACAATCAACAGTTTTCCTCAAGTTTCATGAAATGACACTACGGCAATATAATTGAGCCTGGCTGAGCACTGTCGAGTCAGTGATATTAAGGCTAACTTGAACGCTATTTAGGCTAACCGTAGCGCCATTTCATCATTAAACACGCCCAGTTTTGATCGAATGGAAGGCGCTCCTAAAGGCGCCCCTAGTTTTTTTGACTGCGTGCTTTCTAATAAAGACGAAAGCTTTGGTATCTCGGAGATAGGACACCCAAAGGTTTTAGAGAACATAAGAAACGTGACAATTTATTGTTTGCAAAGAATGGAAATTTTTTTTTCTTACTTTTAAGGTATTCAGGGAACTGTTTCGATACATTGAGGAACATTTACTCTCCACGGATTGTAAACCATTTAACACCATTTGTTAACGTTTAGCTGCACATGGTCATGAAAATGGGGGAATTTTTGAGATAGACAAGAAAAGGTAGAGGAATCAAGATATCAGTTACCAATGGCGGTTCATCTTGTTGGAAAGCACATAGTTTAGCTAACTAGAGTGACAACAGGTTGGTATTCGGTGACAGTGGGACTGTTGAGTCCCAGTGATAATTAAGCATTGGCAGGAGCCAATTGGGTTTGTCAAGGGTTCCCAGATGGTAGCAAACCCCAATTTTTTCAACATGCATACATACTCTATTTGATAAATACCAGTAGGTGATTACAAGAATGGCAGGCGAAAGATGATAATTTGATTAAAGGTTGAGCAGAACGCTTGAAGAGTCGAGAAGGGCAGTGCTTAACACCATACGCTCATACTTTATTAGTTCCAGTCCACCCCCCCTCCCTCCCCCCCCCCCCCAAGCACCGCTGCCAAAAAAGAATATTGCAAGCTTACTAGAGAACAAGTCTGTGAGATGAGAAACTAGAGTTATTTCGGTATGGACAGAGTGTTCTGCAAAAAAGTGTCCGTAATGTGAGAACCAAACTCTCCATATTGACTTACACACAGTGGGACCTCTAGATATTCAACCAATTGATTTATAGATCGTTTTCACGTGACGTCATCACTTTCGAAAATCCAAAACTAAAGAGCCACCAAAGTTTTTATCGTCATCAGGCATAAGAGGCGGTAAATTTATATCTGTTTACAATTTTACAGCTCAATAGCGTGCTTCGTTTGGAATCCAGAGCATTTTGAATTTCAGGATTATGGAGGTGCGTGACACAAGGCTACGATCGAGTTTGTCGAAAAATATATACTTATCTCATGATTTTGAGCCTTTTTAGAAGTTAGAGCATTATGAAAAGTGCTTATGTAAATGCTTGTTTGGTCAGTACTGATAATCAGTCGCCTAGATAGCCAAAATAAGTTCCAGATGTTTACACTATTTTCCGGCCGCCATATTGGTGTACCACGGAGGTACACCAACATGGCGTTTTCATACTGGCTCTGCAAATATCTGCGAAACATTTCGACGAATATCTGAAGTTTGGGGAAACGCACAGGCCTAAAACTTGCAGAAGTGTCTTATTTAGTTATCTTCTATAACATCGTAAGTTCATAGCTTTTTCCACTGGATGGTTTATATTTCATTTTTTTTATTGCGTGACAGTGAAAACGATCTATTGAACTTAGAAACTACGTTACAGCAAAGGCTACATAAAGGACAACAAGAAATTGTACAAAACAGTTCAGTTGGGGGTGACTCAGTGGGCTCAGTTAACAATAAGCTTTTTTCAGGAGAGTGTTGGAGCTGGTATGAAGACCCGAACCTGAAAGCTTATAAAACATTTACTCAAGATCCCTTTAATCCAATACGTTTTGTAGAGGACTAGTGATCACTAGTGTATTGAGATGAACTATAAAATGCGTTGGAATACAATGTTTATCACGGCTATTTGTGTTATATTCTTTAAGATAAGGTTTCTTCTCGATGGCGTATGACGGGACGACACTGTTTATCACCGCTGTTTATGTTATGTTCTTAATCAAGCTACAATAGAGATT
Organism: Orbicella faveolata; assembly: GCF_042242905.1. NCBI lineage: Eukaryota > Metazoa > Cnidaria > Anthozoa > Scleractinia > Merulinidae > Orbicella > Orbicella faveolata. Next base: position 15,750,253 of record NW_028301577.1, on the reverse strand, counting down.
CCAGAAGTTGTCGAAGACGAAGACTCAGAGTCGTAGCAGTCATCCAGAAGAAGCTTTAGAACGTGTTTTGGGACTGGATGACTATGTATATTATAAGTAGAAACGAAAATTGCTTCGAATCATGTGAACATGTAAAATAATTTCTAGGAACAAGGGAACCTGACGAAAATGAAAATCGGGGAAAAGTTGAGTTTATTGTTTAGCTGCACAAGAGAAACACATTCCGATATCTTATAGACTTTATAATACCAAAAATGAATACGAAGAGCATAACTTTTCGTGTTTCCGTTTAATTTGGCAGAGTTGTGTTATGTAGACAGAGGGAAAACAACTCCCAGTATTGGACCGGGCACTGTCCCGAAATCTCCCGCTCAACGACTCTGGAAAATTTTCTGGTACGTAGTTTTCTGACTAACTTCTCTAAAAAAAGAGCTGCTTTCAAATAAGATTCCTTTTCTTTTTCTTCCAACTCTCTTTCCATTCTGTTTTGTTTAACATCAGACGTGAGAATACTCCTTGTCTGTTACTAATCAGAATTGCGTGCTTGAAGTTTGCGATGTTTTTCCAGTCCGTGATCGCGGCATATTTTCTTGTAAATCTCTTACTAACCAAGCCCTGGTATAATTATGGACTTTGATCCGTTCTGTCAAGACCTCGGACCGCTATTTAGGCTTTTGTACATTATGCTTTTATTTCCTCACCTTAATGCTCCATTTTTTCCACTAAAATGCTCGGGTTCCCCCCACCCCCACCCCCCCTCCACAAAAAAAGTCACTGAAATGCTCGGTTAATGCTCATACATAGGGTTTTTTAAATTTTAATAATTTTAACTTTTCAACACGATTAACAGTTCAGAGTGCTTAACAAAAACGTATACTGAGTATAACAAGTTAACAACAACGACTATGGATGGCTAAGGATGGAGAAGATTGACACGAATTACAAACGACGAATTTGAAAAACTTTTCAATATGCGCAAACCGTGACTGAGCCTCTTTAAGACACCAAAAGATAATTCTCTAAATGATCTGTTATTCTGTTAATCCTTTGTCCCCTTTCAATAATACTTAAGTGAAGAGGCGAAGTTTAGTCTTCATTTTCTCGTAAAAAATAATTTTTATTTCTAATTTTTATTTCTAATTTTGATTGTGGAAAAAAATGTCAATTTTCCGAGAAAATGCCACCAAAATGCTCGAATAATGCTTGATGCTTTTGCCTCACTAAAATGCTCGAAAAAATGCTAGCATAATGTACAAAAGCCTACCGATATTCTCCCGAGAAAAGGTTTCTGATCTGTACTTCCACGGAATGACCCCAGATCGGAACCGAAGTGATCGTGATGATCCCCATTTTATTTCATCCCAATAAATTTTGCAATTGGACTGGCATGTAGGGGCCTTAAAATAACTGCAGGATACTGAAAATAGCCTCCTTGGTCAACAACCCATATATAGCATAAAACCAATTAAAAAGCTGACCGGACGGCTGAAAAGGGTACCTTTAATGCCCAATGTTTCGGTTAAACAGGACTAACCTTCTTCAGGGGCTACACTGAAGCTAAGTAGATATGGATAAAACGGTTACAAAATTTTGAATGATACTTAAGGAAATATTTGACATGAGTGGTTGACAAAAATAGAGAAAAATGAAACGTGTACTAACCTTTCTTAAGAGTTATGAACTTTTCCTGGACTTATCGTTGCAAAATCTGTCCATGCGCTCCCATAGATATCTGCCCGGGCCCTTGGGGAGCTCCCCTGGGGGTTTTTGCTACGCATCCGACAGCGTAGACTGCTTCCGGTTTACAGTCAAACCTGTATATAACGGTCACCCTTGGGAAATAGCCAGGTGACCGTTATATACAGGGTGACCGCTGTACACAGGTTTCCTTTAAACTCCACTGGAAGTCAATAAATAGCATTTTTATGTGCAAATAATCACTCAATTTACGTTTTAATGACAATAATGAGTAACAGCAACGCAACAAACACGATAAAAAAGGCCCATAAAATGTCCGTGGTGTACTTTAAGGGAGGTGCAGTATACTTTGATTTAAGTCTCCAGTGAGTGGCTGCATCGGACTGAAGCTGATAGAAGAGAAATTTTTTGATGCCGAGTACTGTCTATAAAACAGTAGCCTAATACAGTGTAAAGCCGCCGCTGTCAACTTGATAAGTATCGCAGTGCAGTGTTATAATCTGGGAACTATGACGAAAGTGAAAACAGTGTGGTACGGTTGTTACGATTACAGTAGCTAACTATTGTTTGAAAGCGACGGCAGCAGGCATGTGTTGGACGTAGGCGATGAAATGTATTAGCAGTTGTGTTTAGTACTAATATTTGTATTTTTGTGAGACCCCTGCCTTGGTAGCTGCTATTTAACGAGCGGATGAATAAAGCTTGTCATCATTCGTTAATTGTACCCAATTTCGTGATCGTTATATACTGCAGGTAAAAGATAATAAAATTGTGGATTGAGGAAGTCTAAAGGGTGACCGCGTCCGTTATATACAGGTGACCGCTATATACAGGGCCGTTATATACAGGTTTGACTGTAGTATTTCGGCGGCAAACAGTGATTGTTTCACGCCGTTCTTGTGTAACCACGCAATGACACTATCTGCAATAGCTTTTGGCGTTCTTGTCGTGACGCATTGATCTTCTAAAAATTTATGGGGAAATTACTAAGTACTGATTCGTTCCGTTAGACCCACTCTATGTAAAAATTTGAAATAGTACTTACCTCCATTATCTGTCAAAAACGCTAAAGATTCAGCAGAGGCGGCAATCGGGGATTCCTGCGTTCGGGTTGGGGTTCGCGTGGTTTATCAGAAACTGTACATTCTCTAATACTGAGACTTAAGAAAACTCATAGCAAATTTTATTGATAACCGTTTAATTAAGGAAGTTGTTGGTGGTGGCTTTTTTTGCGAGCTTGTTTATATCTTTTGTTGGTTTTGTTTCGATAAATTGTAAGATAAACTCGAATCGATAATTTCGATATTTATCGATAAAATCGATAGCGCTAAGCGAAAAATCGATAATTATCGATTACTCACAACGAAACCTGTTATAGATGTTTATCGATTTTCGATATCACTGACTAAGTTTTATCGATTTTATCGAATGCTATCGATTATCGATTTTATCGAGTGACTACCCCGGGCATATATAGTTTGATTAGGGAACGCTCGTAGTCCGTCACTGGTAAGGCATTCACCTCGTTCGAGGACTAACCGGTCATGGTGTTGTATTCCTGTGCACGACTTTTTACTTTCACAGAGATGGGTCTTTATTAAGGTCAATGAGGGGAAGTAAGACGAACGTTTCACTGCCTATGGGCCAGGGCTAAGCTATTCTCCCATCTATAAAGGTGTCATGTCCAAAATAAATAACGTCATTTCGTGCCATAAATATGCAGCCAAACGTTCCCACTGACTGTACCACGCGTAAGGAGGAGGGGGGGGGGGGATAGTCAGTAAATCGTTGGATAGGGGTGTGCCGCTGGGACAATGAAATCTCTACCCTATACTACACCCTAACCCAACCGTATCCTAAACTACGCACCAACCCCCTACTTTATCTCAGACTAGCTATTTTCAATGCAGAACCTTTATCACTATCTTTATTACTATCGTAATCCAACTTACGCTAACTGAGCCAATATCTTACAAAGTCACAGCTGTTGCAAGAGCAAAAACAACTTTCTTAATAACTTGTACGTGTACATTTACAACCAAAACTGTTTTTCCGACTTTTAACAGAACTTTACAAAGTCGCCAATTTGCCAGGATTTGTAATTCTGTTTTATATGTGAAGTTCTCAGTTACAAGTTTCAATTTCTATTATAGAACCCTGGGTAAAGAACTCTACCCTAGACTAAATCATTTATACACTGGCCACATTCGCGAAAAATTGTACTCTATCCTAGACTTAACTGCCTGAAAACCATACCCTTCACAACGGCAGAAACACAGAGAGTCTGTATATGGGATTGCCCCCTCCCCCCGGATAAGCTGTTTGCACGTTAAAGGCATCATGAGACAATTCTACAAAAAAAGATATATATACGGGACTCAGGATAACTCTGTTTTTAAATTACGCACCGCCCCAAACGTAATCACCACCTCCAATAATTGTGTCCCCCAACAGAGGAAGCTACGCACATATTTCTTCATACTACCCAAAGGTATGCGATAAAATGCTTGCAAATGTTTCTTCGCAAGTCTGAATTAAAATAACATTACTTTCAGCTTCAATAAGAGCCACATCATCTCATTAAAATTCTGGCTTACTTTTCAGTTAAACCAAATCATGGAAAGAACATGACAACAATAAGAAGAAGACTGAAAATATATTTATTGTCGTGCCACTGACGCCTTTTAAGGTGACACATAATGTTCTTGGAATGCTTGAGGATTAACAATCTACAAATCATACATCGTCAATCAAGTTTTTAACTTCTTCATAAATTAGCCTGCAAATTTTCTTGAGAACTTTGACAGAGCTTTACAAATAAATGAAATTGTCAATTCAGCAAATTTCATTCTGAAACATTTCTGAACTGCCCATAGGTTCACCCAGATATAAACCTCTGCACCCCACCCACCCCACCCTGCACCCAAAACCCTTACAAAGTAGTTAGCACAGGCTTGTAACCACGATCATCCACATGTATCCAAACATCTGTGTTTTCAAGTCAATATTCATGTTTCAGGGACATGTCATTGCTATTTGTGGCTTAGAACATATCTCTTTGCAATTTTAAGCCTGCATTAAACAGCGAAATCTGTTATTGTACAATAGTTTAATAGTCTTTAAAGGTCGTTCCATTTTCTGGTTTTCAATCTTCCTTGAGCGATCCAGTTATTAATATATAACTGATCTTTCTTTGTTTCCTAATCCTCTTCGGATGAGCTTTCATCATCACCATCGGCAATATCTGGCATGGGAAAGCGCAAGATAGCTGCAACACCAGATAACTGACCAAGCTCTGTACACAAAAAAATGATACTATATTACTGTCAAAATAGAATTTTTTACACTGAAGCACCTTCTTGTTTACATACGTTTTGGGGAAAGAATGAATTTCAACCACCCCTCAAATCTTTCTTGAAGAGCTCAAATCTTAATAAAACCTGTTTTCTGGGTTCTTTTCAACTCCCAGTTCACTCTCACCTATCAAATGTAATAACCAATGATGAAATTGTGTTTTGCATTTATCTCAATTAAAATAGTGGCTTTCAGTCTTGAATTAAAATTACCCAAACGAATGAGTTCTTCAAGGTTTCGTGGCCTGAATGTTATCTTCTTGAATATCCTTCAGTGAAATCTTCCAAAAGATTCACAGTACATCGCAACCGGCCAGAGGAGAATTTTAAATGTGAAAAAAGTAGGGGTATCTTGGCAGTTTCTTCGTTTTGTGCAAATGTCTTTTCTCTGTGCACAACGACCGGTCAGATAGATATTCCTGCAAAAAAGGCTACGAAGTAAAGTAGAGTAGTCAACTAATCTTATAAAATCATACGGGGTTTCACGGAAGGAAACATAAGAAAATTATAACAACCCGTTTGTTTTCCTTTTGAGCGCACGCAGACTACTAAAGCTTTCGTTCCCAGTGCGCGTCCGGGCGCAATCTACTTTTTAGAGATTGATTGAACTGTAAAATTCTGATAGTAAGCACATTTTCTTAAACTAGACTACAAAAAGTGTGTACATACGTTCCCCAGAAACATGCAGGCTTGAAAACACCCTGAATAACAAGAAGAAAAGGGCATATAAGTCATATCAACTAATCCTAAGAACAGAGAGAACACAGAAAGCTCATTTAATGGGCATTTTCATGTTAACCTGACATCACCACCATTATCTTTGACATTTTCAACAAGTTTGACATATCTCTTACGAGTTGGCAAATCTGTTGACCTGAAAGAACAACCAACCACATTTATTAACATCTTATATCAATTATCTATTGAATTTCTCCATTTCTATTGATCCAGAGCCTTTTTCTTTGCGACGACGGACTGTTAAATGATTAAAGAAACATTTTCTGCTTGGTTTCCCTAGTGGTTTAAATTTCGAAATACAGACTGCTAAGATGAACTGGTAATAAGTCATTTTGCCAAAGCTTGGTTGCATAGGTATTAAAATATTTTTCCGTAGTTAAATGACATCCTACCAAATTATTGCTCAATGACACATGTAATTTCTGCCAGTGCTTTATTGATCCAGAGTTTGTAATTCACAAGCGCACCAGAATTACAACAGAGCCACGAGAAGTCAATCCAAATGAATATTGACCAATGAAAATCAGTTGTTATCGATGGAAATTCAGTGGCAACAGCTTAAATCAATCATGTTCCAGCAGTCATGGCATTCCTCTGTCCTTGATTAGTTGTCAATTGGCATTCATTGACAACAATTCTCACTGACTGGCTATACTGGTTAGACTGGTTAGACTGGTTATACTCGTTTTTTTCCATGTGTATCGTATTTACTTATAAGGAGGCTTGTAATTGGGCTTGATACAGGATGTCACTCAATACTATGGAGACCAGAGTAAGCTCCATGTGTATGGGCCAGTTGGGCTGATACAGACTTAAAAACTCTTTTAAAAGATTATATGACATTTTGTTTAACAAGACCATGTGATATGTTTTCAAGGTAAATGTCCTAACCTGAAAAGTTCATCTGTCACAAGAAGAGTTTCAACAGCCATTGCTTCATTTGCCCTCTCGATATGTGCCATACTAAAGGTACAACAACACTGACTCCAACACAACAGTAATATTAGATGATTACACAATGCACTTGGAAATAAAAACAATTTTAAAAAAACGAAATTGCCAGTCATCATTTTTTATTTTTTAGAATTACTGTACAGTACTGTTTCTGGCTTGTGACATTGCCAGCATATAGGTACGAATGGAAATTGTAAATTATTATGACAAATGACATTTAGCCAAAGTAAGTTAAATTCAAGGTGTCATTATTAATACCGTAACACTACAAACTTGTAGATGTAGATTTCTCCTTCACTAACATGGCAAGGAGGAAAGAACTGTAAGAGAGAAGTTCAGGATCTGCTTGGCAAAACCGCCACCCTATGTTGCTTTGTGACTTTATTTATACCTTAACAGCATTACTTATCTAACTTGCACTTCATCAAGTTAGCAATATCATCTAGCCTTAGAATGCAGAATGCAATATAATTCTACAGTATGATCTAGTGAACAAACCCATAATAAGCTCTCTCAGGCTCTGTTTGCAGCATTGTGAAAAAATTATCCAATGCTTTAACTTCAGCAGCCGCCTGTGATAGTTAAAAAATCGTAGTCGGTGGAGATTTTGGAATATAATAACTATTTTAATTCTCTGCCACCCCGACCCCTGCTTATAGCTTGTTGACCTGGTATATCACCTATAAGGGGCTATTCTTCAACAACTCTTAGATCTGGATTAGCAGCCCCTTTGCAGGCATTACTAAGAGGGTTAAGAAGTCTAGAATCTAGAGTCATGGATGCCACCTGACCATTATATTGTGCAGGGGTTTGGTTGGTAAAGAGCAGCTCTCTGAAAAGATCTGAAATGAGCATAGAAGTGACAGGTGGAGAGACAAAGAAAGTGAACATTTTACAGCTACTGTATGTGACCATTTTAGTGTTTGCTAAATCAATACACAAATAACACCCTCTCATCAAGTGAAGATGTACTTTGATTTAATTCCCCACCCTACCCTTGCTTTTCCCCATTTAAACCATAGTTAGTAACTATGTTTAAACAGAGTTACATGCAATGACATACCCAGGTAATTTGTCTGTAGACCTGACAAAGCGAAAAAATCAATTTAGGACTAGTCAATGAAATTCACAAAAAAGGGGCTATTTACCTTTGTGTCTGCAAGCTTTGCAGTAACAGCTGGGTTGGCAAGAACTTCTGCACATCATGTTAAACAATGAACAAAAAAAAAACACACTGGTTACTGAAAAGAAGAGAACTAACTCAAAGCTTTCAATTCTTTTTGTAATTTCATGTTGGAAAAAAACCCAGGAGTTTTCTTCTGAGCATAATCTCAAGAAAGGTAATGAAGTTACCATAAGAGGCAAAAAGAAAGTCTTTTGATCTACCTTGCAAAGAGTTACTAACTTTACTACAAATGGCCTGCTCTCATCTGGCCTTACAGCTTGGTTTGAAGAGCAGTAAGGAGGTCATACCTTGGGAGTCCCACCAACATGAAAAAAAACCTCTCTTTTGCTTTTTTATGTTCCTCTGTTTCCTTCCCTGGCTTATGCTCAGAAGGACATTCAGGAGGAGGTGGAGGGTTCAAATCCCATTGAGGTCAAAAGAATATTTCTCTTCCTTAGGTGCTCCACTAACACTTAGAGGGATATTCATAATACCTCAGAGTTTACTCTCTTACTCTAGCAGTGTTGTATAACCCAACACTGTGTTTGTAATTGTACCTTCATACAAAATGGTTAGGCTGGTAGCCACTACCTAAACCAGTGCCAGCCTCGTTCCTTGGTATTCTTGTTCGTTTTAGTGACACCACTGTTAATGATAGAGCCCACCCTACTGGAAAATTGTAGGCACCAGGCTGTGGCAGTGCTTGATCAGATGTATATACCTACCTTTCAGGGAATGTTTGTGGCCTGAAGAAGAATGAGCCTAACAAAACAAAACAAAAACTGTTGGTATTTTTACTGTTTAGAATTATTTTTATTTATTATTTAACGAAGTCTTTTGACACATACAGTACCTATTTCTATCTCTATATTACCATCAGTTCACTTGGTATCACAAGAACTAGAATTCATACAATCATTTTTCCACTACAATTTGGACACTACTATAATAGAGCCACTCAACTCTGGCTCTCTACCTTATTAAAGAGTTTCATCACTGTAGTGGCAGTGTTACTCTCCTTACTCTTTCTTATTTCTTTGTCACAACAAATCTCCTTACCTTATTCATTTTAAAGGCTTGTTTACAAGGACAGAGGGTTACCCCAGCAAGTGGGTTACCCTAGCAAGCAGGCTACCCTAGCACTCACACATTTCCTCTTTTTTTTCTCTGTCATGTTTACAAGGCAGCCAGGGTTACCCAGGTAGGTGGGTCACCCTATCTGCATGCTAGGGTTACCCCAGCAGGCAGGTTAACTTTTTACCTTGTAAACACTCCAGGTAGGGTTAACCTGCCTACGCAGGTTAACTTTCTAATTGTTTCCAGATGCTTTGAGTGTAACCACGCATCAAGTTGTCCCGGGTTGTAGGGTTACCTTACCTGTGAAACTCCAGGCTATCTTTTGCCCTCCAGCTAGGGTTAACCCGTTAGCTAGGGTAATCCTCCCTTGTAAACAGGCCCTAAAAATAGTGCATAAATGTGCATACATAATTACCAAAAGAAATTTTGATTTGTTCTCTGGGATCGACTTCCAGTCATTCTTTACAGCTTGCTGGAACATGTAGTCACAAAATTGATCCTGGAGTCCAATCAAAAGTAATAATAAATACCTACATTTTAGTGATGCACACTTTGCTTTAGGTTAACTTACATAGCATTCACCATTCTAAGACCTAAACACTGTAAAAATCTGATACTACATAAGGAGTAAACAGCATGGTAATAAAATGTGTTTAATCACCATACTCTTACTGTCCGTAGAGAAGTTGAAATAAAAACCAGATCCAGTAATTTACATTAATTAACACAGAAATTGAGAAACTTGAAATTCTATAACTGACCTTTACAAAACCAGGACTAGCAACAAGAATGCACTTGAGGACTACAGAGTGAAACAGGAAGTAAATGTACTCATTAAACTTGGTGTCAGACAGACACTTATAAAAACAAAGTAATTATATCATGTTACCAGTATTGATCAAACTTTATTTAACTTACAACCCACATGAATTGCAGGTTTTCATTTTATTTTGCATGAATCTGTAGATTTTAAGAAAAACTTCATTAAATCTACTGGTTCCCACTTTTCCCTGGAACACTTTCACATTTGGTTTGTTTAAATGTCTTGTGATGGTTAAAGATACAAGCAAACAGTAATTAAGGAAGGAAAAAAACATCTTGCGACATTTTACAAAAGAGTTGCAACTTTGCATAACTGCGATGATCAATCATGTCTTCATATCTTTCTCCACAGTTCAAATATATATTATGCAGCCCACTGCTGGTGAAGAATACAAGTGAACATATGAAAGATCATATATTTGAACTGTGGAGAAAGATATGAAGACATGCTTGATCATCGCAGTTATGCACACAACTTAAGCAGTTGTGAAATTGAAGCCTGAAAAAAACATTCAGGCCTGAATGGGATTCGATTCACCATCTACGGATATATTATGAACTCGCAAAGTGACCAGCTCCCAGATGGCTTGATAGCTCAGTTGGTAGAGCACTGCACCAGTATTGCAGAGGTCATGGGTTTGAATTCCATTCGGGCCTGAATTTTTTTTCAGGCTTTAATTTCACAACTGCTTTAGTTGTGTGCATAACTGTGATGATCAATCATGTCTTCATATCTTTCTCCACAGTTCAAATATATGATCTTTCATATGTTCACTTGTATTCTTCACCAGCAGTGGGCTGCATAATATTCTCTAACTTTGGCAGCCCTGTGGCTTTGACAAGTTTTCACATATTTGCACCGAAATTCTACAAGCATTTTGAAAACTTAAATCATATCCATCTGGCTTTCACACATTTGCACTTAAATTCTACATGCATTTTGAGAACTTGATTCATAAATATTTTAGATCTTGCACTATAATGTGGACTGAAACTTTACTCCATTCAAGCGTGTAGCAGCTGAGGTAAGAAAAGTTATTCAGAAAAAAGCACATGGCGGTGGCGGCTCTGACAGGCTTAAATTCTGGAAGACTTAGTATTTTGAGAATTTAAATCAAACAGGCTTTCAAGTATTCAAACTATTATGCCACAGGCAAAGAAATTTCTAAAATGTGATTGGCTAAGACCAGTAGTATTTAAGCCAAATTTCAAATACCTAAAAAATTATGGCCAGTTTCCATGGTAACTGAAATATTATTGTTTCTAATTTTAAAACAATGGTGGATAGATTTCCCGATTGTGATGCAAAAGAACTGCAACAGTTTAAGGACAGTGCCTTGCTTTGTTAGTGCGCACACGTTCTGCGCATCATGCAAGGCACGGTTTAACTACCACATGTGCGTTGGGGTTGACATTGATGCAATCAACTACGCTACCAAGTACACAACTAAAATGAAAACAAAATTTTCCTGTTGTGACCAAATCAAGTTTAATAAACCTGTACTTAAAACAGGAACACCAGAATAGCAGCATATTGCTAACTACTGTAACTGTTAACATCTTGAAGCTGAAAAACTAGGTGTTATTTGTCGAAAACTATACTGAAATCCAATTGTGTACATGTACCTGCAGATGGTGTGGTGTGCATGCAAAACAGGTGGGAGATATGCAAATGTTTTACTTACTGGGAGGTGACAGGAAAAAGTGTATTGCAATACAAAGTTAACAGACATGCAAAATAGACCACAATAACCTCAGCAATTTTACATCCTTAGGCTACACTAGTCAATATTACACAATATTATTGTACATGTATATTATATACAAGCATGCATACCTACCCTCAAAATTAAAATGCCGGAGAATGCCCTGGATTATGGCATCATAAAACCTAAGCAACCCCTGTTCAACAACAAAATATCTTGCATGTTATTAATACCAGTGACAATCATAATCTTCAAGCTAGAAATTAATTAAGAAAACTTCAATGGATCACAGACATCATAGGATAATCAACATTACTTTTATCCTTGTGATAATTTAGAAACCTTTTTGATATAGATAAAAATTGATTTTCTACAAAAATATGGCAATAATGAGTGCTGGCTATTATACCAGTGACACTTAAATTATTCATAATTACATTATAATCATCATCTTAAGACAAGAAAACATCTTATCATAAACTGAAACTGAAACTGACCTTATCATGTTGACTACAGAATCCTTTTCTTTTCCTTGGAATATTCATATCAATTTTAGCTCTAACAATTGTCATACTTGAAGTGACTAAAAAGATGTGACATAGGCCTGAAGAAAAAATGTGTAGCAATTGTAATGTAAGGGGGTTTTTATTTTTATATTTTATTTTTTTTAATTCTCAAAAACCACAGGTTTCTTGTATTGAGTTTCTGACTCTAAAACTTCTATGGTCCTATATAAAAGATGTTGAAATGAAATGTCAAAGAAACCTGTATTTAAGTGCGACATTTAATATTTCAACCATTGTTTGGTTTGAACATCATTCAGTGGCTATTTTTCCAGATTATTTTGGTAAGCTCACCTCAACACTGTGAGAGTAAACAATGGAGGCTTTGGCATTTAGTTCTGATAGAATGCAACATTAGTCATTTTTAATTTAACGACTTCTTGTTGAGAGATTTCTGGGAAAGAAATCACAAATGCTCAAAACTTATCTTTGACAATAAGGTGACCATCAATCAAAATCTAGCACTGCAATTGGGTAATTGTGAATTTTAGAAAACCTTGTTGGGTGGCTTCAGTAAGTGGGGTTGCACTGTAAAAAAAACTTTCTATCATTGAGTGTGAGTAACTTTAAACATAATTCAAATAGTAACACCTACCTTCATGAAGTAAGATGGCTCCAAGATCTGCATGCTGTGCTGGATCACAAGCCATGTCTAGGGCACACAAAACATTATTTTCTACAATATTTACCACAAACTCCTATTATCTTTCACATTTGATTTGCTAAGAGTAGCAGTAACACACAAAGGAGTCATTAAGTACTTTAATTTTTAAAAAAACATTTCTTTGCAACATTTCTAAATTTTAAAGCAAAACTGCCTTGACCAAGACCATTTCAAAATCATTTCCATAAGATGTAAATTAAAGCAGTTTTGGCACACAGTCTGAATTTTTGAAAGTGTCTATACATAATATTATATGTGTGACGAGTGTTTGTGCGTGTGTGGTTTCAAGATTTATTAACAAGACAGAATCTCAGAAACAACATTTTGTTTAATTTGTTTTATTTGCTCTGTTTACTGCTGACTGACTGTTAAAGTTTAGCAGTGACCTCAATTTTCATATATAGTTGTATTTAAATTATCATTTGAGATGGTGGGTAAATGCTTTATCTATAAGCGAAGTACATGTAACTATTATAATAAATAAATTAGATTTTCAATTAAACTTACCCACTCTTTCAAGAGCTATAATATCCCAATATTCTTTGATCAAAGTAAATTTCCTATTCAATTCCAGGTCTATTGTATGATATGCGCCCATCTGTTAATCATGAAAAAGAACACAATTATAATGCACTGTTGGTTAGTAACACATTCTGTCCAAACTTTGTTTTCCCAATAAAACTGGGCATTACCAAAAAATATTTTTTGGTTGATTCTTTTATATTTATCAGATATCGGTATCACACTGGTATTGCAGAGGTCATGGGTTCGAATCCTGTTCTAGCCTGAATTCTTTTCGGGCTTTAATTTCACAACTGCTTAAGTTGTATGCATAACTACAATGATCAATCATGTCTTCATATCTCTCTTCACAGTTCAAACATATGACATAGCATATATTCACTTGCATTCATCATCATCTACAGGTGTATTATGAACTCACAACGTGACCAGCTCCCAGTTGGCTAGTTGGCTCAGTTGGTAGAGCACTTCACCAGTATCACAGAGGGCATGGGTTTGAATCCCATTTAAACCTGAATTTTTTCATGCTTTAATTTCACAACTGCTTAAGTTGTATGTACAACTGCGATGATCAATCATGTCTTCATATCTTTCTCTCCAGTTCAAATATATGATGTTTCTAATCATATTATTCACTTGTATCATGAGTCTTGTTCCATTCACCTTATCAGGCAGTTTATCAAAAGCAAACCACGATACTCTGAATAAATACTTTGGGAAGCTTATAAATATTTTTGCACCTACCAAAAGTTATTACATCAGTTTAGATAGGCATATGAAAAGAGATGAAGTGATGGCGTCATTACGAGTGGTTGTGTGCTATTTCGCACTGTTCACTTTTGCTATTTTCTACATAAAAAAGCAAGCCTTCTGCAGTTCAAACGCGCTATACGATATGGAGCAAAGCCAAGATTTACAAGAAACCTTTATCTACTCTTCGCTTTGGTCCTACCACCGGATAAATGGAATTGGGCATCGAACATCGAGAACTTTGCTAATTCAGCTCCTGCTTCTCCTATCAGGCGATATCGAAACTTGTCCTGGACTGATCGACAGGTGTGGCTCATGCTTAAAAGCTTTGAAGAAAAGACAAAGCAGGATGGTTTATTCGCAATGTCATTTGAAGTTTCACCTGAAATGCTTCTGCTCCGATGATAGTGGAGTCATCTGCAACTCTTGTCTGTTTAACAAAAACACTCAAGATGGAGCTGACCAAGATCAGCAAGAAGATGCTCAACGATATGTCATCCCTGAACTTAGCGAGCTTCTCTCTAAAAAGGGCCTTAAAATTCTGCATCAAAATATTAGAGGTTTATTGGCAAACAAAAGTATCATCTGTCAAATCCTGGATGGCTTTAGGAACATACACATCTTTTCAGTCAGTGAAACACATTTATCCACCAAAAGCAAAGCCAAGGTTCAAATTGAAGGTTACACATTTATTGCAAAGTCAAGGGCTTCTGGTCAAAGTGGAGGTGTTGGTGTTTATATTTCTTCATCTATTCCCTTTCAAAGACGAATGGATCTCGAGCAAGAGGATATTGAATGCATCTGGATTGAAATTTTATTTCCTAAATCCAAAAGTTTTCTAGTTGGAATTATTTATCACCCTCCGGATTCTTCTAAACATCTCTGTGCAAATTTTAATTGCAAATTTGAATCAATGCTTTTGACAATATCAGCTGAAAACAAGGAATGTATTCTCTCAGGCGACATTAACTGTAATTTTTTGGTGTCCTCGGATCACAAAGAAATGAAATCCATTCTCACCTATTTTGGTCTGAAACAACTCATTACCAGCTCCACCAGAATTACGTGTGAGTCCAAGACCCTAATTGATGTTATTTGCAGCAACGTACCACATAACATCTCTTTGGTGAAAGTAATTCCAGCTGGCCTGAGTGATCATGAGCTCATTGGATGTGCTCGCAAGCTAAACAATGTTAAGTTCAATCCACGAATCATTACTTACTATGACCCTAAGCTATTTTGCGAAGAGCTAAATTCTGCGAATTTTGAAGAAGTTTATTCATCTGTCAGCATAAGTGAGGCATGGCCCTCTTTTTGTGACATACTGCAACAGTGTATCAACAAGCACGCTCCTTTAATCTTAAAGAAGGTCAAAGGCCGACTATGTCCTAGGCTGACTCCGGATGTCAAAAAAGAGATAAATCTCAGGGACGGTTTGCTCAGGAAAGCCCGCCATACTAATCAAGAAAACAATTGGTCTTCTTATAAACAGCAACGCAACAGAGTCTCTGGCATTGTTAAAAAATGTAAAAGCAGATATCATCGCGATCTCCTTAAAGATTGTGCTGACTCTCCTGATAAATTTTGGGCAGCCATCAAGAAACTCTATCCTACCAAGTCACCTTCTGATCAAGGTTCGGCATTTGTGATAAATGGATTGAAGTCAACTGACAAAAGCTTTATTGCAAATAGCTTCTGCAAATATTTCAGTTCCATTGCCAGATGTCTGAAAAGGAAATCAATCTTACTCTGTGACTTTGTCTGGAGCAAACCTGCTGAAGAAAATCTTCCCAAGCAATTCATGGAAAGTCAGTTTACTTTTAAAGCTGTGAAAGAATCAGACATTCTTAAAGAGCTAAAAAATCTTAAGCAGAAAAAAGCATCTGGACTGGATCATTTCCCCCCAGGACTGCTCAAAGACGCTGCCTATGTTTTAACTACGCCTTTGACATTTATCATCAATTTATCTCTTAAAACTGGAGTTGTGCTTAGTGAGTGGAAAGTGGCAAAGGTGATCCCCCTATACAAATCAGGGTCTCTGGCTGAGATTGACAATTACAGGCCTATCTCAATTCTCCCTACTTTGTCAAAGATCTTGGAGAGGATAGTCTACAAGCAGCTGATGGCTCACCTAGAGCGTCATAGTCTACTTTTGAGTACCAATTTGGTTTCTGTCCAAACCGCTCAACGGAACTAGCTGTTACTTACTTCACTGATCTCATCAGAAAGGAGGCTGCCAGTGCAAAGGCAACAGGAGCAGTTTTTATTGACTTATCAAAGGCATTCAATACCATCAGTCATTCCGTTTTATTGAGTAAACTGTCCCGTTATGGCGTATACAATATGGAACTTCAATGGTTTACTGATTATTTATTCCATCGCAAGCAGATCGTTCAATTTCATGGTGTGCTTTCTGAACCAAATCCAATTAACACTGGAGTTCCTCAAGGAAGTATTCTTGGGCCCCTCCTTTTTCTCATCTTCTTTAATGATGTGCATAGTCCCCTTTGTCATTGTAAGATTATCACATACGCTGACGTAACAGTGATTTTTACATCCTCAAGTGATATTGATGCGATACAAAGCAGCCTTTCACAGGACTTAGATAATCTCTCTAACTGGTTTTGTGATAATGAACTTATTTTTAATCTGAAGAAAGGAAAATCTGAGGTGTTGCTGTTTGGTACCGTAAGCGGTTAAATCTGTTTCAAGGCTGTCAAGTCAAGTTCTCCGTCAACAGTTTTCCCATCAACACCACTACATGTTATAAGTACCTCGGCATGCATCTGGACCCGACACTTAATTTTGAAACTCATTTCCAAAAAAATTACAAGAAGGCGCAGGAAGAGTGAACCTCTTATGGTGCATCCGTTCCAGTATTGATACTTTTACTGCCCAATGCTTGTATGAATAGATGGTTTTCAAGTATAAAATGAAATTGCAATTTTCAATTACAAGGCAAAAATTGACATGCAGGTTGGTTATAAGAGAGACTGTCTTAATTTTAATGTAGTGCAAGGAAACAGCTCTTGGTAGGAAACAAAGGTAAACAAGAAATTCCCACCTTAACATACTGGTTTTCTTCCACATTGCGCCCTTTTATTCTCAACATACATGCTTGAGTGTCAAACTCAATCCCCTCCACAGCTATCGCCAGAGTAGTTCGTACTTTATTGCTACTTACTGATCCTGTAGCAGACTCTGTTTGGACTCGCCTGGCAAATAATAGAAACAAGTTCGCATCACTAAATGCACAGAGTTTTTAATGAAAAGCACTAAGGCCTCACAGTGCCAACTTTTTTCATCACATTGGCTTAGTCTGGGTATAAATGTCTCAGTACTTTCCTGTGTTAATTAAAAGAATGACATCTCTCATGTTGTAGACATTTGTCCAGCCATAAACTTACTTATTTTCCAATTATTTACTGCCATTTTAAGGTACAAGTACTCATATACTACTAACTTACTTTGAAATGTTGGGTATCCTTTGTTGAAACAGAGAAACCCGGAACTATGCCTTTGTGTACTGTATTTAGACTCTTCAAGAGATGTCACTTATTTCAAAGTAGATGGGGAAACAAAAGAAGTAGCCAGGGATATGCCTTATGGTTGATACAATTGCCATAATGAAAGAGTTTTTATGTAACAAATAAAGAAGCCTAAGCTGTGTATTACACTGTGATAAAACATAACAGGAATTTCAGAACACAAGAGAAATGTAGAAAACATGAGCCGCAGACGAGTGGTTTCTACATTTCTCGAGTGTTAAATGTCCAGAGTGTTTTATTACAGTGAAATACATGGCTTAGGCTTCTTTAAAAACAATAAAACATGCTTTTTCTATGTTTTATACTCTGACAAAACATGAGTTTTTGACTAATCAGAGCACGTGCAGGGTCCTATCTATATTATAATTATCTGTACAGTTGTGTACATGTCAGTGATGCACAACTTGTAGCAACATTTTCTTAACTGCTATGGAGTAATGCCTCAACACAAATTTAAATGTGAAGGGACCCTTGGGCAGTCTTATTTCTGCTAAGGGTCCAGAAGCATCTTCCTGGAAAGTTGAGAAAATCGCAACATCCTGATACACCATTGTTTTTACATTCTTCAACACTTACAGACATACATGAATTATAATGCCACTGTCAAGTCATTACCATACCCAAATTCACAATCAGCCAATCAGAAGCCATATCTACTGTCTTGATATCCATTGATATCAAGTCACTGACGTGATATGGCTACAATATCTTGGTCAGTTGAGCCAGAGTGGCACATAACGCCAAGGTTTCTGTAATCACATATACTTTTTATCAATCAGGTGATTAGCCTAAAGCCCATCCCCCAACCCGGAGGACCAGGGGCTCTACTTCGTCAGGCCTCAATCTCTCTAACAATACGGTACGCTGAACTCACCAAGGACTGGGTCAACACCAGCATGTTCTGGTGTTACAAACATTTCTGTTTGCATATTCCCAAATAGAAAATAGCACAAAGTTGAATAACACAAATATACTTTTAGAGGGGGCTTACAGAGTAATATCTAAGTCTCAATTTTTTGTGTTCACCATCTTTACAACACATCCCTGTTTATTATTATTATTATTATTATTATTATTATTATTATTATTATTATTATTATTATTATTATTATTAACAATAAAGATTAGCGAAAAAACTGAGCAACGACGTTTCGGTGTCATCCTGGCACCATTTTCAAGTTAAAAAATATTTGTGCGAAAAGTAAACTAATTTATACCAATGGTAGAGGTGCGAAATTGAATAAATTAAGATTAAGATAGCTGTTCAATGTTCATGTTCATTCCAATGAGGTGTCAAACACTGGTAATGAGTTCAGTGTCCGTTCAAAGCCTAAACAAATACTTTTGCGCAAATGGAGTCTGACTGTGTTTTAAGGCTCGGTTTCTTCTTGCGAATCCACAACATTTCGTGGATCAAGCAATCGAACTTTCCCTGACATTTCTTTAGGATCTTAAAGTTGTTAGTCAGGTCACCAACTGTATCAACTCGGTGTTCATTTTGAAGGTGTTTTCCGATGGCGGTAAATCGGTGTTCCTCAATGCGCTTGTAAAGATGACGGCTAGTGTAACCGACGTATTCTGCATCACACAGATCACATATATAGTTATAAACAACGCACTGTTGATTGATCAAAGGTGGTTTTGGCTCTTGTACTTTGAGATCATCGCCAATTTTACGGCTTCTGAACACCGGCTGTAGTTTGTGATCAAGTTTATTACTCAAGTCCGAGAGATGTTTCTTTACTATGTCCGCTGATTTCTGGTCTTTAAAAGGCAGGACAATGCGGTAGATATTCTCTGTTGGAGGCGTCGATCCTGTGTCTGGTGACATCACTGAATTAACGAAACGGGTGATGGTGGAGTTCACAAGAGAATCTGAGTACTTGAGGTTAGAAAAGATCAGTTTAAGGCATTCGCGTTCTGTTGAGAATAGTTCCCATGTTGAGGACAAGCGGTAAGCACGGTTTAACATGGTTTTAACTAAAGATCTTTTATAGCGGTTGTCGACATGACTTTGGTGGTGTAAGAGGAGACCAGTGTTTGTGGGTTTACGGTAAACACTTGTTACCAGCTTGCAGCCCTTCTTGCATATTTCAATGCCGACAAATGGTAGCTTACCGTTAGATGCGATCTCCATGGTGAAGGATATGGATGGATGACAGTTGTTCAAAGTCTTCAGAAAGGCTTCTGCGGTTGGTATGTCTTTCATTGTGGCTAGTGTATCATCCACGTAGCGTCTGTAGAAGTCTGGCAACTTGTTCTCGTTTTGTAGCTTTTCCTCAATAGAACAAAGAAAAGTATTAGCCATTAGGGGACCCAAGGGAGAGCCCATCGCTACTCCATCAATTTGTTGGTAGAGTTGACCATTAAATTGAAATAGCTGGTCCTTTGTTGCTACTGACAACAGTTCAATTAGATCAGCTTTACTGATGTTTAGATGGTGTGTTTTGTTGAACCAGTTGTCAACAAAAGCTCTACCAGCAAGGATCTCGATGGTTTCTTGTAGTGGGACGTTCGTAAATAGCGAAGAGACATCATAAGATACTAGGATGTCAGATTCGTTGAGGCTCAGATTGCGAATCTCATCAGCGAAGGAAAATGTGTCAGATATTGTGTAGCTGTTGATCAACAGGGGCTTCAGTTTATCGTCGAGCCATCTCGCGAGGGCGAAGTTGTAAGTACTTGTGGCGGATAGAATGGGCCTCATCGCCAGTTTTTCTTTATGAGTCTTTGGCAGACCATAAAGATGGGCGAGTCGTGATCCTTTCGGGCAAACTGAGTCGGCAATCTGTTTTGGGAGAATTTTGCGCACGACAGATTCAAGGTGTTTCTCTTTCTGCAGTAAAGGGTGGTAGTTTTTGAGTGGTCGTCCACGCGTCTTGGGTCTCTCCGAACTTACAGCGGTAAATTTAGCTGTATCGTTGATGGAAGATTCACTCAAAAGGCGAACATATTCTGCCTTATCCATAACAACTACTCCTGTACCTTTATCTGGTTTCGTGATTACGATGTCATCTCTTCGTTTTAGTTGCTCAATAGCTCTTTGTAGCGCTTTCGGTGGTTTGGGGGCTTTGCACTCGATGTAGTTAAGCACGATCGATCGAAGGGTCGCCGCAGCTAATTCCTTCTTATCATCGGGTAATGAAGGCTCCAGTTGCCAGAAGGCTTTCTCGAAGCTAGCTTGAATGTCCATTGAAGAGATGCGTTGCGGCAAGGAAAACTTCAAACCTCAACACAGAACAAGCTTCTGGAAGAATGAAAGCTTGTAGGGGGAAATGTTCTGGATATGTTTGTCCACATCGTGATCTTTGTTTAGCAGCTTCATGATTTTGTTGATATGGCCGCTCATCATTTTCTCATAGTGCTTTTTGCGGAGGTTAACCATCGTTCTCAGGATGCACATGTATTGGAGCGATGAACAATACCGGCGTATTTCAACGTAGATTCCGTTAAGTTCCTTCTTCAGTGTCGCATTTTGCTTTACTTTTGCCCTTAGTTCTTCTGCGATGACATTAGTTGAAAATTGCTCGGAAGCCTTTGACCATTTCATATGCTTTGTTTGATCAACTTTGGCGAAGGTAGGAGTTAGTTCGAAATTCTGGCAAAGCTGAAGAAACTCGATGGCTCCATCGCATTGGATTTGTTTCTTGCTGCAGTCTTCAAGTCGCCTGAAGTACTGCAGCTGGTTTTCGCGTTGTAAAATTCTTATAAGATTAAATTTGGAAATACAGTTAACAATAAAGATTAGCGAAAAAACTGAGCAACGACGTTTCGGTGTCATCCTGGCACCATTTTCAAGTTAAAAAATATTTATACCAATGGTAGAGGTGCGAAATTGAATAAATTAAGATTAAGATAGCTGTTCAATGTTCATGTTCATTCCAATGAGGTGTCAAACACTGGTAATGAGTTCAGTGTCCGTTCAAAGCCTAAACAAATACTTTTGCGCGAATGGAGTCTGACTGTGTGTTAAGGCTCGGTTTCTTCTTGCGAATCCACAACATTTCGTGGATCAAGCAATCGAACTTTCCCTGACATTTCTTTAGGATCTTAAAGTTGTTAGTCAGGTTATTATTATTATTATTTATTATTATTAGTCTTCTTGCTGTGCACAGTTAACTAGAGCTTATTAACTTCACACTTTCCATTCAGAAAAATGCATGCCATGTTTTCAAATCAGACTACATACAATCAGCTTCATTACACTGATAACTGCTTATAAGAATTCACCAGTTCTTTAAACACTCAGGTCAAATCAACATGTACATTTAAATGAGAAATAGATTTGAGAGAAGAGCTTTGACATACACAACATGTTCAGCTTGTATCTTTCCTGTGAGTAGTAATGTACTTTACTCTTCTATTCATAACAAAATAATGTTGATCAAATATGGCTGATACCAGTACATGAGAGCACAGTTTAAACTAACCTGATAGTGGTTGATTTAAGACGGTCACCAACAGCTATAAGGTTGTATGCATGCCACATGTCTTCAGCTTCCTCTGGTACTAAGACAACAAACCTAAAATTTACCAATAATTAAGTATTGAGAAATTTAATATCATTTACTGTATGAGGTAATACAGTAAACTAAGCATCAAAAATGAGTTCCACTAGGATTCTGTAACAAACATACAGAAGTGCAGGCAATAGTTCTCTCTCTACCTTTCACTGTCTGCCAGTTTCTTTCTTTAAAAACATGAAGTCATGAATAGACAGAAACATGCACACTTTTCTGTCTGTTTTCAAGTCTTTCCACCAGAGATCTGGTATGTAATCCATATGCTCAACCTATATTCATTTGTGAAGGTCAATTAATCAACATGACACGAGCATGGGACAAAGAAAAATTCTGAGTCCCTGACAGGGAATCGAACCCATGACCTCCCAAACACCGGGCGGGCGCTCTATCCACCAAGCTACAAGAACTCATGGAGAGCAAGGCCATTTAACTGAGTTCATATATGACAGGTGTCCTGCATACTGCTAGAATCAATGCTATCGAAGTCACCGTGAGTAGTGATAAATTAATAAAGATGGTGACTTTTAAGCTCGGTAAGGAAATGTGAAGGTCAATTAATCAACATGACATGAGCGTGGGACAAAGAAAAATTCTGAGTCCCCGACAGGGAATCAAACCCATGACCTCCCGAACACTGGGCGGGCGCTCTATCCACTGAGCTACGAGAACT
>NW_028301577.1:15687500-15722500 GCF_042242905.1 Orbicella faveolata | reverse complement strand
CCTCACCCTCACTTTTCTCTCTACTCACACCAACATCACCTACATCATTTTATGATGAGAGATGATTAATATTGAGCTAATAAGGAGACATCACCTTGAAAGCCCTTTCCAGGAAAATATATGGTTACTAAAGGTATGAGACAGGCCACAGCTGCTGGAAGTCTGGGCCTGTCTAAAAAAAAGTTTTTTATGTAAAGTTAGTAGTGATAATAATTCGATTTTCCTTTTTTTGTGTAGCTTTGGTGGGATAACAATCAACACAGAGAAGGAGAAATGCAAAAATGAAGAAGAATTTGAAAGAAAACTTGTTTGTAAGTCTTTGCTGTTTTTAGTGGATAAACTCATGATCAGTCAAGTAGTGCTTTTTACCTTTAACTCTTACATGTAATTCTTACAGTCTATCAGATTAGTTTTAAGTGAGTTATTAAAAATCAAAGATTCTACTGCAAGTCAATGGCAAGAACAAGATAAAAGCATGTAACTAGGGTCTGCTAAATCTGCGAGCCACGGTGTGAGCCATGCGAGTCATGCGAGTCATGTGAGTCATGCAAGCCATTTATGCGAGTATTTTTTTTTTCTTCAACTGGTCTGGGAGGTCGTCGACTTTTCACCAAGAAACATAAATCTCGTGCCCGACTATCACTAAACTATCGCTATAAACCGCTCGCCCGCCATCTTGAAAGCGGAGATGACCCTGGGGACGAGTATAAACGGTACAACCTTGCCCCTAGGGTACTCTCTCTTTCCGGGCCTGGGAAATTAATTTTAAATAAAAATTTAGCTACAAAAGTGCCTACAATTGAAATATTCCCAAAAGAAAATCCTAATCTCGCTTCGGTTACCAGAACTATTGCTGGTACGGCAAATATGAAAAATGCTCTAAACATCTGCACATCGTGCCAAGTCTTGCATCATAGTAATGGCTACCCTGAGTGTGATGAATTTTTTTCTTTGTTTCATATTTTTGTTGTTTGGAGAAAATTTTGTGTATTCAAATCGCCCAGGATCTGCAAAAAATAAAAACGATGCGTCAAAAATTTATTAAGGTTCAGGACTAAAGTAAAGAAATTTTCTGAGAGAAACGTACGGCTCCACTGCCCCACCGCTACTCGAATGGGTAAGTGAATGGTATCCATTGGCACCTGTCATTCATTGATATCCACATTGAAAATCAGTCAAGAAAAAAGAGAACAGTACTTCAGGGCAACTCCGTGTATTGGCGTCAAGAATGGTGAGTGAATCGCGTAATTTTTACAGGTTCGCTCTGTAGTGAATCAGAGTTACCAAAACTTTGTCGGTTGGCTGACTGTGCATGTGGTTGTCCCTTCCCTTAGAATTTAATATTGCAAGAATTTAATATTGCGATCTTATTCATCTTGTTCCGTTGCTCTTGTTCTTGTTCTCATGTGAATGTAAATGTAACAAATAAAAAATCTTAACATTTTTACTAGGGCTCACACGACTCGCATGACTCCCATGGCTCGCATGGCTCGCCCTTTGGCTCGCATGGCTCGCTGGCTCGCAGGTTTATAAAACTCATGTAACTATGCTATTCTGTGACTCTGATTAATGAAACTAAACTGATTAAATAATATTGTCAAACGTATCAAACTGATTTTCCTTTTATCATCGCCCTTATTCCAGTGTTTTTTTTTTCAGCATCATTGGCAACATTCAAACAAAGTGCTATTAGAGGTGTTTGGCTGAGGATATCAATTGATAATTCCTCATTTATTCCTATTGCCATTAAGGTACAAAGCAGCTCTAAGTTAAGGGGTAGTGAAATAGCTGTCAAACGGTTAAAAAAATGTCTTTTACCTATCCTTTTCAAAAGAAGATGTGAAAGCAATAAACAAGTATAGCTGCAGTACTTTAATTCACTCTCTTGTTTATTGTGAACTTTGTCATATTGCTATTGTTTTTTGTGTGAAATAAGCAAACAATCAATATAGATGGTATTGTAATTTTCTCCTCTTTTAATGAAGATACTCATTTTGGAGTAAAAGGAAATGAATAACCCTAAAGAATATTCTACCACTGTTTTCACCATTGTTTAATGTCAGTTATTAAATTATTGAATCCTTCCAGCTGGTGTCTCAATGGAATCAAACATAAATTATGGAGTATAGTATGACATTGTGTATAATTTTAATTAGTTTTAATTATTATTATTTTAATTTATTATTAGGTACATAATGTATGATTTAATAAGAGTGATTGGTTTTTTTTTACATGCTGTACAGAATGTTTGTTATGTTCCATTTCAGCATGGTTTTGTTTTTCATCATACATATCCAACTTATATTGTGTTGACTCAATGGCTTCCTGAAGATGAACAAAACACCCTTCCAAGTTTTGCCACAAGCTACCTTGGTATGTACTATATTTGCCCTCATTAATTGCCGGGCCCCAAATAACACTGCATTTTACCTTCATTTGCTGTAATTGTTTTTCAGGAGCTGGTGGGCTAGTTATCAATGACAAAAACCAGCTGTTAGCTGTTTGTGAACGGTTCAGTAAAAAGAAGCATTGGAAACTTCCTGGAGGGATGGTAGACAGAGGTGAAAATTTAGTACATTGTTTTTCAGCTCAATGATTTGTCTGTTTGATAGAATTTTTTGTGGTTGTTTGAATTGTTATTTCCAAATTCAGATTCAACTATGATCAGACACTACAAACTGTACCCTGTTGTTATCCTATGAAAGGAGTAAACACTGTGCTTCTGTAGTATGCCACAATGGGTGATTCCAAAAAATATCCATACCCTACCATGGGCGGCATGAACATTTTAACCCCCCTTATGTTTGGAAATTCCAAAATGCTCTACCCCCTATGCTCTGTGAAGAGTAGATCATATTGATACCAGTGGAAGACAAAGGTAAAGTTCATGATGTACCGTTACCAACCATATTGAAAATTATGTTCATTGAGTAAGTGCTGACCACTAGTCATACAGCCTACAGATCTGTCAGGCATTCCATTTGGAAACATGAGACTGGTGTGAGTTTTTCACACACTACATTATGCCAAAGATTCCAGAAATTTTGGTTGGAAGTCAAATAGAAAGATCCATTTTCATTCTTTTGACCGGAATATTTGGGATCACCTTTGGAGGTGGTCCACTTATTTCAGTCTGAATATTCCGACTGAAATTCACCGTTCCATTTTTGACAAACAGGTTTTTTGTCCTACTTCTCTTCACTTACGTAGGGAATTTGGAAAAGGAATAAAAGATGGTGAGAGCCATTCCCCTTAGTTGGCCCAGTTTAATCGGAAAATGGGGTTCCATTTTCCTTGGGTATTCCCTCTGATCTCTGACCGGTCGGTTTGGCATAATGGAAAGCACCCCATCAATCAACAATTTTAGATCAGAAAGAAACACAGACTTGTTTTATATTTTATTAATCTATCAACTAATTCAGGCCTCTTTGATGTGAAGCTCGCTGCAGAACCCATCCTCTCACTCATCTGCATGAACGCCAACACCTATCTGGTTGGTCTTTATCCTGCATCCGTGGTCGATTCGTACTTGATTTTCAAACTAGAAAAGGATGACAGATCAACAATTTCAAGCAAAGCTTTCGTCATCTTCCCCCTCTGGAAATTAAGAGCTGAAACCTCACCCATGCATTTGGAATTCAAAACTGCATTACACCCCCTCTTCCCCGTGCCTTCAGAATTCCAGTCCAAGAAACCTCCCTCTCCCTCAGAATTCCAAGATGCTGCCTGTTGTATGGTATGGATATTTTCTGGAATCACCCAATAATTATGCTTTTTCCTTATAATTTGATGTAACAGGATAATCCAGTGTTTTGATTGAGAGAATTTTTACTCTTTGTCAGATTTGATTAATAATTACATGTATGAACCAAAATATAAACCATGGCTTACCTAAACTACCCTAAACGTGGTTAGGTATATAAATTGTGATGCCCTGTGACTGTTGTATGACAGTTGACTGTAATGATGTTAAGAATGTTCATTGTTTTTTTTACAGGGGAAGACATTGTCGATGCTGTTAGGAGGGAGGTCTTAGAGGAAACCGGCATTCAAACCAAATTTGTTTCTCTTATTTGTTTTCGTCACATGTTAAACTTCCGGTTTGGCTGTTCAGACATCTACTTCATTTGTCATCTAAAACCTTTAACCCAGGATATTAATGTAGAGCCAAGAGAAATCACTGATGCACAGTGGATGGACGTAAGTGAAATGATTGCCAACTCTGTCTGCCTTTTTTGCCTTTGTACATCTAGTTTCATAAATTAAATTAAAGTTGCTTGAAGATTCAATAATTCAGCATCCAGACACGTACATCAGCTTGCAAAGGAAGAACTGACTAAATTAACATGTACTGGGAGTGGTACATTTTTCTATAGGGCCATTGGATTGGATGATAAAGTCACAATCATGTGTGATGGACAAGTATCATATTTTGGACTTTTTCGCTAGCTGATAAAAGACCTCTAAGCTAGCATAAAATGGTTCTATCTTGCCTGGAGGGCAACCTGGAAAGACAATTTTATTTGTACCTTGATTTGCTCTGAGTAGAGCTTTTATTATGAATGAAACATATACTAGTATCCTTCAGATCAATGATAGCTATTTCTTTGGGCGTGTAAACACTAAATCTTCTTCATTATCCACTCATTTGATTTCTGAGAGGGAATAAATGAAGATTTATGATACAAATCATTTACTAAGGGCTTTTCCAAAAATCCCAGGTGGTAACTCATCAGTTATGTCACACTTTTTGATGGTTATTGATTTCCTGTATCATTAACTGGCTTGTGTTGCAGTGGATTGAGGTGGTAGAATTAGGCAGAAGTAATGTCCTGCCAATCAACGCATGGGTAGCGTGAATCGTTTTAAGGTGGCTTACTACAGTTTTTTGGAGACTCAGTAGCACACGCTACAATTGCCTGCCAGACGTCAGTTTTAGTCGCGCATACAAAAATGATGCAAGTAACCCTAAGAAAAAACAAAAACAACTTCAGGACCTTAAAGGCATGAAATCACTTCGGTACATAGCGATAGTTTCAAGCTGCTTTCAAACATGTGTTTAAGCCTAGGGCCAATAAAATATGACAGAAAAGGTCCATAAACAACCGGTAAAAGAGCTTTAATTTACTCTTGCTTTCTTGTACGCCATACATGGTGTCACATGAGCGTGCCCATAACTAAAGGGCATGCGCAGTTCAATTCTCATCCGAGGTTGTAAAAGTAATTCTTTCATGAAGGATTGCTCGAAAACCTACCGTACAACCCATGATGAAATTTTCATGGTTGATTTTAGGGGTGAATCGCATTTAGAGCCAAATTTTTTAAAAAAATCTGTAAGACAGATTTTAAGCTATTTTTGATTTCACATTTTCTTAGTTTCTGAAAGATCTCTTTTGCAGATTTTTATTTTACGTTGCATGAATGTTAAATCAGAGCCAATTTCTTATTCCTGAAATTTTGAGATGGGGTCATACAGGTGAATTTTGAGAAAAACGTGATTTAACCTACTAGTGCCCAGTCTCTCCTGAGGTACTTGGTCATTCATTTTGGCCATTTATTGAGGTTTAAACTGTTCGAGTTTCACCTAGAATGGTAAAAGACTTAAGCAAACAGTAAATAGAGAAAGGAAAAACATTTTGGGGCATTTTTGGAAAGAGTTAGAAGTTGGGCTGTTATAATCCATCAAAACTGTAGTAAGCCACCTTAATAGGGCAAAATTGGAGATGATTGTGCAAAGTCATGTCACTTGCTAAAATACACCTGCACATGAGCTTTACATTTTTTGATAGAAAAGAGTATGAAAATGATATAATGACATTACATGAAAGTGAAATTGTCAGCATTGATCAATTCTTCACTTTAAAAAGCAAATCTTCTACAGGTGCTATGGATAAAAATTTAAAAGGTTCCATAAAAACTACATGTGTGAACCCCTTAGGTGGTACCTTAAAGGTTTTACATGCTTTCTCATTTCTGTTGTCATGTGTCATATAGGGACCCCCTGATTATTTCCCTGCTGTCAGTTTCTCCACTAACTTCCACCATTAACATAGTTTTACCTAATATTATTGTTCTCTTTTGTAGTTGGATGAATATATAGCAAGCCCACTGGTTAATGACTCAAATCGTTTAATTGCGGTGGCTTACAAGAACAATTTTCATAACAATGATGACTTCAAAATTGAAACAAAGAAAGTGCAAGTTGGTAGAACGGTTGGAACTCTCTTTAGCTTACATCAGTACGATCAGTGCAAAGATCAGAATAGAGAAGGTGGGAACTGATCGCATCCATGATAGAGAATACCAAGTCAGTGGACCATAGTCATTAATAAAATAATGTTTACTTTATGTAGGGTACATCAAAATATAAAATTGGTGTTTGAGTCAAAGGGTTTGTTCCTTTTCCATGGCTTTGGCTCAATATCACAGCCATTTTTATGGTTATACATCCTGCCTTGCTAGTGAGGTTACAAGTCTTTTTAGCATTCTTCACAATTAATTTTTTTCTACTTGGTTAAAAATTGTTAATTATTCTGCATATATGTAATTGCAAATGAAGTACAATACAATTTCAGGATCATTATTAGGTGTTTTGGTGTGGGGAAGTAGGCGGAAAGGGGGGAATTAAGAGAAGAAAAGTTACAGTCAGGGAGAGGAAAGCAGCAAAAATACCTTCCTTCCTTCCTTCCTTCCTTCCTTCCTTCCTTCCTCTTCTTTCCTACCTCCCTATCCGACCTATCCTTAGGAAGGGCTAATAATGAACTTTTGTGAAGTATTGTGTTGTAGTTGATATTTTGAGAGTAAAAACTTTGAGAGTAAAAGTGTCTTATCCTGTCACTGTGTTTAACCCTTTGAATACCAATGATGCATATACGCATAATTAATGGTTGTGCTCTTTGTACCACTTGTGACGTCATCAATTTAAATGTCATCAGATATTCTTGATAAGCAGATAGTAGAACTAGGTTAGGCCTTTCCGTACAATGGTCAGGTTTAGATATTGACGACATTCCAACGTTGTAAATCAAAAAACAACGTTATCGATCAGTTTTAGTGCAGAAACGGTGGTAAAATGGTCCACTATGCCTATGATTGATCAGGGTCCATTTCTAGGCTTCGCCCGTAATTAACACCCAACTTTTCACAGCAGCCACAAAGAACATGCAACGCAAAAGGTAGCCAGAGTAAAAGGGCCGAGAAAAAAAGAAAGGAAAGGGGCAACAAACAACATTGAGAATAGGTAATGGCAAACAAAAAAAAATTGACTTATGCACATGCCCGCAATTGAAATATTGTTCAATTTTGTACGTAATCCTCAAAAAATCTCTCCTTTTGGTAAGAAAAAGCTTTCTTAGCAAAACTTAGGCTTATTTAGCATCATGGCAAACAAAAAAACCTGACTTAACGGTTAAAAACAGTATTTTTTGGCGGAAGTTTGGTATTCAAAGGGTTAATTCTCGTTTACGTGCTTCCTAGACTGTTTGTATAGGTAATCATATGGTTTTGAGTTCAATTTGGAATTAATTTGCATGAGTGAGTTTGCATGAGCCGCTTCGGCGAGTGTAATTTCAGTTTTTTGAAAAATTCACAAGTGCAAATTAATTCCAATTTTAAACAAGGAAAACCATATGATTACTTATTAATAGTTTAAGTTTATGGCATCCATAAACTGATGTTAATGAGACCTGAGAGACCATATCTCAAAGACAGGCACACACATTCTGCATTATAACACTTTATTTCAGAGACATGTAACACTACGAACCTCCTGTCACTTTCGTAGGTAAATCTCAGTAACATGAGTAACATGCCACCAATTCCTGATCTCAAAGTCCATCAGGGATTCCAAGTTGAAAACAATCACCCCCTTTAGATATCACAACAAACCTTTCATTTCCTAAGAAAGGCCACTGTTATCTACATCTGTAATAGACGGTGTATCAATGGTTCCAGTCATGTCTCTCACGTGTCCACCTCATGCCCCTGACCTCTAGTCAAGCACACGTTCCTCGTTGTATTCAGTCTTCTTGTTTGTGCTGATCCTTCGCCACTAATTTTTCTTTCCCCCCCCTCCCCCCATGACTGGAACCCTTGCTCCAGACATTTTAACCCTTGATACTACGCTTTAGGACAATCTTTAAGCGAGTAAACAAAATCATTTAGATCTATAGAAATGTTCACCATGAATAAGGCTAATACTTTGTCTTTCCCCCCTCCCCCCCCCCCCCAAAAGAAAGGGCAAGCTTTGACACTACAATTCAGAACGTCGTGGATAGATAATGAACATTACTATTCTGTTACTTTTAGAAAAACACATATCCGTATATACTTATAGATATTATTTGTTTATAAAAAAAAAATTGTGCCATTAATGGTCATAGGCTATGGCTATCTGTCTCTTAGCAAGCCTTAGACCTTGTCATTCAGAGTGCAATGAACAGAGGCTTTGTATTCTGGTGAGTTTCTGTTGTTTGTTAATAAAGAACGGAGGCAGGGAAGTGCACCCATTAGCTGCACTTTACCCCACAGTAAGGCTCTAGCCCACTGGAGACAGGTCCGGAGAAATTACCTATTCCAAGGTGGCTACCCCCAGTACCACCTGATCTGTACTCCCCCAAGGAGGGGCTCTCCCTCCTGGTTCCCTCAGTCCCCCGGGACTGTGGGATATGGGCCTCACCCCTGGAGGCAGGTCTGGATCTTTTATTCCAGGGTGGCTACCCCTGGTACCACCTGATCTGCACTCCCCCAGGAGGGCCCCTTCCTGGGCCCCTACTTCCCAGTCGTCCTTCCCTGCCACCGACATTTTACCCACAGCCAGTGTGTTATCTCCTAAATGTAGTATCATTAGTGGCAGCTCAGACCAGGCCTCAAAAGAGGATCATTAAATATAAACACGAAAAAATTTGCGTTGGGGAAGTGCCGGAAGACCTTTCTTGAAGCCATTTTTTCTCATTCAAGAAAACTTTTTTCAAAGTTTCTGCCCAAAATTTCCGTCATCATTTTGCATAATGTCATTGGCTTCGAAAATTTCCTATTGTCTTTTAGGCAATCAGAATCCGGAATTACGATGTGTAATTTGCACTGGTGTTACACTTTTTGCACCGGTGTCACACTTTTTGCACTGGTGTTACACTTCAACTACACTGCCCTTTGCCAATCAGAATCGAGTAATTTTTTCACATATATTATTAGAAATGATATCAGCAACTAGGTGATCGCTATTTAGTTTGTCCACTAATAACTCGCCATAATCATAACTATTACAAAGTTCTCGAAACTGATTGGTAAATGGCAAGCTGTATTGTAGCATTTATAGGACAGTGTACGTGTCATGCCTGGTGTTATTAGACACGTGTCATTTGCACGCGCAGTTGTAAAACAGTTACACCTGAATGGGTTCCCTCTTAGAAATTTTGGAAGTTGTTTCAATGGCCAATTCCCTCTATGAGACTCACCTGCAGGGAATCATGGTAGTTGTATTCATCAAAACAAATATCCAGTACAAGCTGATGAATACAACTACCATGAATCCTGCAAGTGCATCTCATAGAGGCAATGGGCCATTACTTTTACTTGGCAAAAAAGTAAACCTCTTGACTTCTCTCAAATTTTGTTATAGTTAACATTAATTAATTGATAATAGGACTTTGCGTCGTCCAATTCAGTCTGTAATCACACTTTGCGTTCGTCCGATTTTGTTATAAACATTTCTGATTACAGACCTCATTGGAATCCACTCAATATGGTATTTATACCGTTACAATTGCTCCTAACCGGGAAAAACGTTGCCATTAACGATCAGGGCACTCTAACCATGAGCACTGACATTCCGTGTGCATTTTTTATGATTATATCCAATGTGGGCTCTAAAAAAACACTGATCCTTTCGTGTGAGGAATATTGGATAATTAAAAAATGAACAAAGAAATGAAAGTGTTCATGGTCAGAGGGTCCTTCACTGTAAAGGTTTCAAATATGTTACAGGGAAAAGAGTGAATTTGACTTATTTACAATACTAATTCCTTTGACATTCACAAATAAAAAAGAAATGAACAGTTAATGATTTCAAGTTGAACCCCACCCAAATGATCCCACGGGTAAATATTGTGGCACTATTTCCTCGGATAGATTTAACCCTTTTCAAAGCCAGTGGCGGATCTAGGGGAGGGGCCCGCTTCCCCACCCCTTATTGTGGGTAAAACAAATCGCAGGTGGAAGAAAAGCCGGCAGGATAAGCAAAAAAAAAAAGCGCGCCCCCTTAGCTCAAGGTCTGGATCCGCCACTGAAAGCCTTTCGCCCTTTGCTGCAGAAGATCACAAGACTAAGGCCCCGACCACACTAATGCGTTTTCGTATGAGAACGCATACTTTTTGATGCTTTTTCGCCTATAGTCCGCACTAAAGCGACCAAAAACGCTGATGAAAACGGAGGTTTTCGAAGACGGTTTCAAAAGACGGGCCTTTTGGGAACGCATCATTTTGAAAACGCTTCGTTCCTAGTGTGGACAGGTCAAAACGGCTTTTGAAAACGGTGCAGAAAAAAGCGTCCTTTCTATCAGCGTTTTCGGGCATTTTAGTGCGGACGGTGGGCGAAAATGTATCCAAGTCTGCATTTTCATGCGAAAACGACTTAGTTTGGACAGGTGAAAACAAACCGAAATCGCTTATGTGGACAAAAATATCTTTCTTCGTTTTCGTTGAGACAAATACGGATACTTTTAAAAAACGCATTAGTGTGGTCGCGGTCTAAGGGAAACGCTACGTTCGTTTCGGATACGTCACCTATATCAGTTGACCGTGAAGGCCTGGGAGAAACCGGTGCAGGAACTGGCAACAACGTAGGTAGCGAGGCAACCTGAAAAGTCATACTTGAGCCCAGAGCCTTTTGATCCATGCCAATCTAGACCGCAGAGCGCGCGCTTCTGTCAGCTCTGACAGCACGCCCAACGCTCCAGGAAAATCACTCCAGGAAATACTGGCTCCAGTTTGAATGGGCGTTTTCTTCCATGTTCGATAACGGTTTCTAAAGATGCTGATAGAAACGTATCGTGGCCTCTAGGAAGCACGTTACAAAAGAGGTGGAAATGTGGCTACGTTGGCTCCATATCACGCGCTTTGACGTCTAATGCAGAACTAGCGAGACAGTCGAAAATAGTGCAGAGTTCAAGGTACAACACTTAACCCCAGTTACTTACATGAAGGTGATAAGCTATCTCCCATCTCAGCCTTATGTACATGGCCATAGTGGAAGAATAAACCCCCACCAATAATAGATAACTGCTTCCAGTTGTTCTCGAAGCAGTTGGTCAGTAATGTACGACAACTCCAACAATACTCAACTTTGGTGTAATGGATTTCAAGCTTTTCTCATATAGGCTCACAAATTCCGATTAATTATCAAACATTCAGCGTAGGCTGAGATAGAGGGCGATAAAATAACCAACAACGCATCCAGTTTTAGCAATGATTTCATGTTTGAACTTGAGATAATGAAAGACGTTTACTTCTAATTCTTTGCAAAAACAAAAACAAAAAAAACACGGCAACCAACTTCTGCAGTATGGGGCTTCAAATTTATTATCAAAAAGAGTTTCCAAAGTGTCAAACACTATCGAACCGGTGAGGTCCTACTGTGAGACATACTTGAACTAATCAACTACTGTACATATGAAACGTTTTCAGTTCGTAAATAGTTACAAATAATTGGCATTCACTCCGTTTCATCGTCAGTCAAATCTGAAGTGTCTGCTGTAGAGCTGTGTTGACTTGTACCTTCAGTTTCGACATCTGTATTCTTAGTTGCACATTCTGCAGGGACATTAGAGTCTACGCCATCGAGATTGTCTTCATATGGTGTGGGGCTTGTCGCCAAATCAGATTCACTTGCGATACTCGAGTGGCGGGAAGAAAAGAAATCTGATTCACCTTCTGTTGTAAAATTGCTCTCGTCATCTGCGTATAGCCCGTCGTCTTCGCTTACACTGCGATTGAAGCTTTTGGCTCCTTTCATCTGAAATTTAGGTTTCCCTTTTGCTGTTGGTTTCTCTTTTGAATTTTCATCCTCAATCTCGTCCTCACCATCGGCTGAGGGACGCGCACTTTTGAGCATTTCAATAGTTTTCAGCAACTCTTGATTCTGTAACATTAACTTGTCTGCACGTTCTTGCTCTTCCATGGCAAAAGTGTTAGCTATCTGAACAGCACAGCGCATATCATCTTGAAGGACTTCGGCGTCTCGAAGTTTTTCTTCAGTTTCGTCGTTAACCGCTTCAAGTCGAGAAATTATATCATTCGACTGTCGGAGTTGTTCGTCGGATTTTGCGAGCAAGGTTTGTAAGGTCTTTATTCCTTCCAAATGATTTTCCACTTCCGCAGCCGCCCTTTTAAGACTTCCATGGGACGGTTTCGTCCTGATTTCCATTGCAGAGTCTCTCCTTTTGAGCAGGTAACGGCGTAACGACTCCACCTCAGCTTGTAGATGTTGTTTCTCTCGGCATACTCGATCGAGATTTGACTTAACAGTTGACGCTTGTCGCTTGAGAAGACGCTCGCCAGGGGGAGGTTTTCGGAGCCTTGATTCAACGCCATTGCCAATGTTCTTGTCTTGCACATCACCTACAATTAAAACTACCTCGATGAGCGGTAACAATAAGCCTACGAAAGCTGACGAATTGCTAACGAACACCGAAACAACACGCGAAATTCGTCTATGTTCGCAGGCTATGTTAGAATGGGGACTGTGTAAAGGTTCCGCGTCAGTTTTAAGGTGCTTTTTCACTGAGCAGACCAGGGCATTTTTCAGTCGTGCAATTTTCCAATTGCATGAAAAGTCCTCCATTTCTGGTTCTCTGTTTGTCGCGTTTTGACGCAGAGTCGCGTGACAAAGAGAGGGCCAGAACTGGACTAAATGAAAAATTGTAAAGATGAAGACAATAGAGTGTTTGTCTAATGGTTACCCCTGGAAATTTTTTGTTCTAATTAACTTCATATAAGCCCTCCGAAAAGGAAATTTTTGTTCAAATAAACTTCATAAAAGCCCTCGAACTTCGATTTCGGGCAAATATTTGTTTTTTAGAACAAAGAATTTCCGCGGGCAACTATCAGTCTATTGATCCTCAACAGAAACCGGCAAACTGTTGTTTATATAGTACCACGTGAAAAAGTCTCACCAAAGTCATCCATGTTCACAAACACAAACTTCCTCGTTTTGTTAAAACTCGGTGAGTTTGATCAGACTTTCTCCCTTTCATAACTCATTACGAAAAAAATATTTCACAATTGGCAGTGAAAATCCCTGTAAGAGCAAGGTAAGTTTAGTTCCCACCGATCAGACAAACATTACTAGAAGGTGACTGTTCACAGACTAAAAGTTCTTGTGTTGTATATCTTACCAGACGTATCACTGCCTCTGTTATTCAGGCGCTCCTTGAGTTTTCCAAGGTCATTTTCGATAGATGCCACTAAGTTTGCCAGCTGCAGATCTCTATCGTTAGCAGGTGATTGCGTCTCTTCCGGTTGTCCCTTTTGTCCGAACTGATTATCTGGAGTTGGGTGTATCACGGCTTTATCATTAAGTTGGGGTTTACTCCTGTTTTCATCTTCACCGTCTGATGACAACGAAGCGTCAGAATCTTCCTCGTTCGATGTTGCTTCACTAGCTTTGTCTTCTGCTTGAGTGAACGACTGTGCACGCGCAATAATTTGGTCCAGATCTAGTTGTGGCAATGGAGACACGGGTGGTATTGGCTCAGGGTTCCTCATTTCAAGGCACTGCAAAAGCGCTAGCTTCTCGTCTTGAACTTGCCTAAGGGATTCCCTCATATTTTCTCTATCGATTTCAACCTCCTGAAGCCGGGCTTGCAAGGTTTCTTTATCTTGCTTCGATCTCTTTGACAAAGCGGAGTAATCTTCCTCGAGTTTATCAAAGTTTGCCTTGAGGGAATCAAACTCTTCGCATAACTTATCAAGACTTGATAGCAACTCTTCTTTCTCCTCATTGGCTTCACTTAAAAGTGTTTTGAACTGTTTGTGCTCAGTTTTAATTTTCTTTATATGCAATCCAGATTGGGACGAGATCTCCATGTCCGTATCTTCTTGTTCACTCTCGCTTTCTTCTTCGCCCTCCGTTCGTTCGGAACTATAACTATATTCCGACTCGGACAAAGATAATTGAAATCGAAACTTCAGTTGTTCTCTGCGAGAAATGGAATCGGGAGTGCGAGAATCTTCACTCATGTTTCCTTTCTCTTGATTTTCATCGTCACGGTTATTTTCAGACTCTTCGCTAGACATGTTTTCTTCTTCCTCCTCGTCTTCCTCTTTGACAACGTCCACTTCGTGACCAGAATGAAGGTTCAAAATACTCAACAACAGAGTCTGCTTTTCTTCCTGAAGTCTTCCAACTTCATCTTCCAAATCGATTACTTTTTTCTCTGCTTCTACAAGGTTGGACTCCATTTTCACCAGTTCCTTGTTCTGTTCTTTTGACATTTGTAAACTCTGTACGTCTTCTCTGTAAGAAAGGACGTACTTAAGATACTTAGCTTCGCGTCTCAACTCGTTTCTTTCCTCTACAGCGTCATCTCGATCACTTTCTGTTTTCTGCAAAGAAGCCTTAAGCGCGTCCAAATTGGATTTTAGACATACTCGTTGTTCTTCAAGGCTGATACATCTCAAACATACAGCAGGCTTGTTTTGCTCATTCGCTGTGTTTGGCGTTGAAGGCAATTCACTTGTTTCACCTGGCTTTTTATTTTCTTCTATACTGGGTTCAACTGTCAGCTTGCTTTCTTCAGCCTCATTTAGAATCAATTGTACCGACATTAACTCGTCACATTGTGTATCTTTATCAAGCGTCCCGACATTGCAGGACACTTGCGTTTCTTTCTCAACTTTTTCAGTCTTGTGTATTTCCAAACCATCGATAACCTTTTCCAAACCACCAACACAGTTTCTCATTCTTTCAACAAGTTCACTTCCGCTCTCAATGATTTGCATTTGTAAGCATTTGTTTTCGTCTTTCAGCAGTATAACAGAATCTTTTAAAGATTGCAAGCCTTGTATCAGTGTTGAAATCGTACTCCTTGATTGACTCTCTTTCGATACCAAGGCTGCGTTCGAAATTGTCAATTTTTCAATGTCCTCGTGGCACTTTGTAATCGTTTGTATCTTTTCTTCATTTTCTCGCACCAGAGTAGATTTCGATTCCTCAAGCGAATGGTTTTGTTTTTTAAGCTCTTCGAGCTCTTGTTGGCTGTTTTCCAGTGCTATCATCAATTTATCGTGTCTCACCTGGAGTTCATTTTTTTCTTCTCTTTGTTTCTCCAAATTCAGATTTAAAGACTGCAGTTCACTTGACTTTATCGCGTTTTCCTGGACGACTTCGTTGAATTGCTTTTGTAGATGAAGTTTTTCCTTTTCTAATAGTGGTACAACGTCAAGGCGGTGTTCCATTCCTTGTATTTTCTCCATCAGTTCAAGCTTTTCAGCCTCGAGCTCTTTAACTTTATTTTTCACTGACTCGTGGTCAGGCTTTGATTTCGCTGTCAACAGATGACATAATACCATTAGAAGCCTATTTATGACATTTGCAGACTGCAGACTGCATTTAATCCTAAATAGCACTCTGATTACCCCGAAAAATGCTCGGGTTAGCCTGTTTACGGTTAGCTCTTGGTAATGACAGCATGATCGCGTCGTAAATTTGACCAATGTCTTCTTTCTCTTTAGCCTCAAAGGCAGACATCTTTTTGGCTCGTCACGCACTCGAAACTACTTTCTCTTGAAAGAGAGAAAATATATGCAAATGATGATGGCGTGCTTGGAAATGGAAAAGAACGGCCCACAGAAATCATCTGTTTTTATTTTTAAAAAATAATAGGCTTTGAATTTGGAATTATTTTTTGTTGTAAGTTGATTAGTTTTTCATTTAGTCATGCATACGTTACCTTTTGTATCATTTGCGGCAACCACTGAAGGTTTCTTCTTTCCATGAATCCTACAAAACCCAAAGCAAAGTTTAAATTAATGACTAAAACTAAATTTATATACCTCTGACTAATCGAGTTCGAGGTCCGTACTGTAAGTTATGGACCGAGTTTTTTCTCCTTTCGAATTATGGCCGAAGCGCGAAGCGCGCGGGCCATACATAAATCGAAGGGGGTAAAAACGAGGATCCGTAGCATACAGTACGGACCGAGAAGACGAGGCTAGTTAGATATTTATTATATCTCTACTCTGTGTCTGACGGGTTCAACAACAGTCTATTCATGCGGAACGGCTTCAAATTTCTGACGCACGTCGAAAGCAAAACGAGTCAATTTGAAATCGTTGTTAAGTCGTTAACACGTTTAATACACAATTTAAAGTGACGAAATGTTTTAAACTTTTAATGTGGCTAAATATGATTTAGGCAAAGTTAGACTCAAACCAATGCAGTCAGCGGTTTCCCGTTTTACAGTACGTGACTTGCGGGACGGCCCTTTGGAGATTTGCAGGGCTGTTGTGTCACATTGCATTGCACGTACTGTACTGCCAGCTGATCGTTACGGATCGTTTGCTTTGTACTTTGGCGAATCTTTGCGGATTCTCGCCCCTTCCCGTCCCTCCCTCTTGGTTGCTGGTCTCTAGGTAAGTGTGGGTCAGGTAAGTTGTTTCCACTGATTCATTCAGTGTGACGGTGCCAGTTAGCGGCTGCTTTTGGGGGTGGTTCCCACTTCCAGGGTTGCCATGGATACCTCCCCTTCCGCTTACGGCTTCTGCTCCCCGCTAACCTTTTAGGCACCAGTTCCAAAGCTCATCTATTTGTGATGAGTTTAAGTTGCTCTAAGAGTTAAGAACACTCGGCGATAAATCACGAAATATTTTGGCAACAAAAACAGAATTAAATTTCAGCGGGCCGTACAGGAGAATACGGCCCGCTAAATTGACCAATCACAGCGCACGTAGTAACTGAGAAACATAATGAAGACTCTTATTTACTTTCTATACGCCCGCATATACACATCCATGCATATACAGGCATTCATTTAACCAGCGGTCGTTTATTTCCAAGTCCTCGAAAATTGCGAGACGGGAGGCCAAATGAAAAACATAACATCTTAAACACCATCATAGCCGACTTACTTTTCAGCGATAAGTGGGTCTGAATGAGGTCTGTTGTGACTTTCTTTGTTTTTCGGCTCAGCTGTCTTTCGAGTTCCATTAAGACCCTTGCTCACATCTTTAGGAGTCGCATTTCGTCTCATGAGTTTCGGAGAAGTTGCAGGACTTCTTGATTTTGGTGTTCCGGCAGGACTCGGCGGAGTATTGGAGGGACCTGGAGTCAATTTAGTTTTATCCCCTGCTGTGAAGGACTTCGCTCTTGCCTTGCCTAAAGAGTTGTAATATATAGGTTTAGCCAAACCTAAAAGCGGCGCTCCTGATTGCAATAAGTTAACCATAAAGGGAAAAAAAAGGAATGTGCTTTTTTTTGGATCAGAAACTCAAATAATGATAAATTCTTCGCAGTTAATTGTTCAGCGTATGCACAAGGAATATCTCGGGGAAAAAAGTCAACAACGCGCCAGGGCCTAATTCACGCGGAAATTTTGCCTTTGTACGCAGGCCCCCCCCCCCCCCCCCCCTGGCCCCCTTTCTCCCTCAGAGCAGTAACCTGGCTTGAGTCATCGATTCCATCGACAACCAGTATCTGGGCAAAGGTTCGAAAAAAACAGCTCTCAATCTGATCCCGCGATATGATCACGTGTTACTGGTCAGCATATACCTTTATTTGACAGCTGTCAATTGAAGATAACATGGATGTCCAATATCAAAGATGTACCTATGGTAATGGTGCTACTCTCTCATTTTTCAGGGTATCGAGCTCAGCTCGCACACGCACAGTGCAAGTGGCATAGGGACGTCCGGACAACCAAAATTTTTAGATCGATTACCAAATTTTCAAAGGTATGAGCCTCCGCTCGCGCGCTTACGGCGCGCAGGAGCTCCGCTAAAAATATAATAGAAGCATGTAAATGCATTTAAGGTGGGTTTCATTGACCATATTTCTGAATGAGAATAAATTTCCGTTCAATTCAGTCGTTTCTCCGATTCTAGCATAGACGAAAGATATCCCAAGCACTCTGCTCAAGGACCAGAATCTTGGGAAATAGTTCGGAATAATGATGTCACATATTTTCGCGTCAAGGTCTATAACAATATAAAGAAATGACGGACGCTGATGCTGGCAGTGAAAAATATTGATATAATTTTGATCATCGAATTAAAAGAGTGAATTTTATTTCATTTTATTTCTTTGAGAGAAATAAAATACATTTTCTTGGTGTTTCTATCGAATTACTCATAAACGTTCGTGAAAACACGAAAAAGCTGTGGAGAGACTCGCTTGCATTCCCACAGATTTTCTCATTCTATTAAACTTCAGTGTATTTCTATGACTCGATGGAGCTACGAAAAATGTTATTTACTTCTCAATTAAACGTGATCGATCTTACAGAGTGTTAAGTGTGGTAAACGAGCGTAGCCTGCGAGTGTACACCCCGCCGCCCCTCCCCCTCCCGCCCCCCGCATGCTGTTAAGAAGGGAGAGCCAATGTTAACCTAGGCAAGGCTTTCCAAGAATCTGAGAAGTTACACAAAGTAAAGAACGAAATTTCAGAAGCAAAATAATGGTCAGGGCGGCATTTCTGGAATAATCCGGAACACTGTATATTGTGCTATCTTATCATTCCGGAATAAGGTCAATCGATCACACCCTTAATATTCCAATAGAAGCATCGGATGGAACAAAAACTCAATAGATCAAATCAATAAAGCAATCAAAAAAAATGTCTGCATAAATATTTACCCAATTCCAGGGAAAACGTAACTTTGCTAAAATTGTTCAAAACATTGCAGTTCTTAATATTCATAAATTTTTGATTTTATGTTTTTTTTTACGTGTCTAGTTACCAACAACTTTTTTTAGCAGGTTACATCAACATTCACTATCAAATTGATTGTTGCTGTTTTGAAATTTCGAAGAGCAGTTATTCTAACTTGAAAATTTTATTGTCACGAAATAAGCATCACAGCAAGTATATGTAAAGTCATCGTTCACTCGAAGGGTTAATATAAGCTGAACGATGGTATTTTCGATAGACCGCGTTCCGTATACTGTTCATTGTTTATGCGCAACAACCTTGCTAAAGGCTTGCCTATTTCAGTGGGTGATTCCGACAGATTACAGGGAATTGGAAAGGAACTGAACACCTACACTGATATGCACACGCAGGAAATAGCAAATGTTCATCGGCTTTCACATGTTCTTTATCGTACATTCAGATAAACAGCGAGATAGCCTTGATCTGACGTGTCACGGAAATCGAAAGAATTAAATCACTTCCTCCTCGTGATCACGCACATTTGTTTCATCACCGGCTTTGTTCCTAGCACAGCCTAACTTCGACGAGTAAGCGATAAAGTTCACTGATTGAACTTGACATTTCGTATTATTTAAAAATGCGCATTGATGTAATGCACAAACACGGTTCCAGAAAATAAAACAGACAAGGATGCCATACCTATGACACATACAGTGGTCCGATATTGGTCGCCACACAGACGAATGACTCCGTGCGATGTGTTCAGTCTCTTGTTACTCAGTTGTAAATGGAGAACAAATTAACAAGCGGTAGAGACTGCCGTTTTCACGAAACAAAACTGTGGCAAGAGAACTGTTTGAAGAGCTTATCGAGCTACAGATGACCAAAGAATAACATTACTTTGGCTTGAATCAACACACTATTGACATAAGAATGAAAAGCATGAAAAGAATTTGATGAGGTGAGCTTTGTTTTTCAAGACGCAAATGTTGTCCGCTGTAACTGATAGCCAAAGAAATGTGAAAAATTATAAAGCAAACAACCGACAGGAGATCAATCGTCTGACGCTACTATAAACACATCGCTGCAGTCGTCCGCTTGACGTCTTTTTCCTTTCTCACGACGTCATGTTACCAATAAAATTTCCTTGCTGGGTTTAACAACAAGTGGTTGTGCCGATTGCGTAGGAATTCTTTCAGCACTGAAAGCACCCTAATCGGTCATGTTTTTATAATTCTTTACGTAAAACTGAACTTTTTTCATTTCGTTCATTTGTATTCATTAATACGTGGTTGCCAAAACAGTAAAATAACATCGACACGAAACCGTGCCTACTACACGGGGTTGTTCCGTGAAATCTGTAAACACGTTAGCCTCTTAGCGTTCAGTTAACTTAAAACTTTACCTGCTGTTGGGCCTTTCAATGCAGTCGAATTCACTGGTTTATCCATGGCTTTATGTTTACTAGCTTCTTTGCCCATGGTTTTTGACCGCTGTTCCTTTGAAACTCCTGAAGCTTGAACCTTCTCCCTGCTATGGTTTTCTGTAGAGCGAAAGTTCAATCGTACAGACAGGTTATAGATCCATTAGTCAGTGACACAGAGTCTTAGAAAGCAATTTCTGCTGTATCGAGTACGGTAGATCACAACAGATTCTTGTGTGTATGTTTATCGATGAACATATTCCCCTTTGGCATTTCTAAAATGCGCCGGTCTGCCCTGTCACGCGATATTGCTATTTCCCGGCGTAGTGAGTCCTAAGTCTCTAATCATTTCCTTCTTATTTCTGTTCAACACTTGAAAACAATCGTCAATTCTTTCTATAATTCACGACACCTCATAGACGCTCAACAGCATTATCAAAGCTAATCGTTATTTAAATATAATTTTTTGGCTCACTGCGGTCGACTGATTTTGAAGTCATTCCATTAGGATATTTTAAACACGCATTTATCTGAAAAATTCTTCAACAAGCGCATATCATGAATAAATTAGTTTAGTATAAATCTACTTGCGATCTATCAAGAATGCCGCTCTCTGATTAGCTACACTATTCACTATCTATTCTGTTATAGATAGTGAGTAGCGTAACAGTGTCCGCTTGCTAACAAACTGGCGGCCACTTCTTTGCAATTTGGAAGTGTTAGTGAGGAGGATTTAGATAAAGTTTGAACGACTAGTAGATTTATACTAAAACAATTAGATTATTCGCTCTCGATTTCTTTGCGGGATAGTTGACTCGACCGTATCACGCAATAGAAATCTCGAGCTCACAATCCAATTTCTTACATGTCATTTAAACTCGGACGGAGCGAAAATTCATACCATGTCAAAATAAACCAAAAGATCGCGCTAATCACTCGTGTTATAAAACCCCTTTGTAAAATTTTGGCATTCATAAAAAAAACATCAGTCAGGATAGTGTGACTGGTTGGTCGATCCCTTTACATATATTTGAATACATTATAACACAAGGAAAACTTCTTGGCCTTGTCAACTGGCGACAATGTGAACCAAAGGGAAATAAACGCCTTGCCAAGATAATGTTTCGGCTCTCAACCAATCAGGGGCGAATACACAGCACTGGGTTGTTCGACTTAACGCTAACGCAGGATTAAAAGTTACCCGAAGGAACAATTTTTCTTGCATGAAAATGTTTTTCACTCCTTAAGTTTTGTACAGTTTGTGATTATTCAAACTCAAAACTCAGGGATAAACA
This sequence comes from Orbicella faveolata, assembly GCF_042242905.1. Taxonomy (NCBI): domain Eukaryota; kingdom Metazoa; phylum Cnidaria; class Anthozoa; order Scleractinia; family Merulinidae; genus Orbicella; species Orbicella faveolata. The sequence continues at coordinate 15,700,921 of NW_028301577.1, read as the reverse complement.
ATGTAAACAGAAAACCTCACCGCAAATATAAAAAACTGAAATCAAAATTCTCGTGAATCCTGGGTTAGCTTAATCGGGTTTTGAACAATCGGGTCAAATTTAAGTCCAGTGCGTGCCTTATTTAGTTCGCACACTACACATTTAGAACCAGTTTTAATTTCCTCACAAATTCATATCATAAAAACATAGACCACCAGCAAGAAGACAGGAAACTACGCTGAAGAAGTTCTTCACATACCCTCTACAAATGGATGTGAAACAAACTTTTCCTCCATTTCGAATGGCTCTTACTAATTGTAACGGTTTAATCCCTTTCCTATATACTTGATGGCAAAATATGCATTAATTACCCACCTTTAAATAGCTTTCGCTTGTCCGGTGTAGGAGAGGGATGTACACGAGGCTTGGTAGCTGTAGCTGCTCTTCCATCGGTCATATCTTGAGAGACACCCTTGTCACCATCTGGACAGACGAATGAAGAACTTTCCACTGGAATTGACGGCTCCGAAGATATTATTTCATTCATAGCGGAAGAAGAAGTCTTTTCCGTTTTCCTCTCCATCGTGAGTGATTCAGATACGCTCACGGAATTCGAGCTCTGTAATTTGGGCGTTTCTTGAAGGAGGGGAACTGAACCTGCGTGTACAAGCACTCCTGTGGTTTGCTTGTCGAGTAAAGATGTCGGCAGTAGCTGGTTGTCAAAAGAGGATAACACAGACACACCAGCACCGTTTTCATCCACTTGAAATGGCACACATATGGAAACAGAAGATGACCAAGCATTTGACTGCTGCTCTGGTCTGGAGGACGGCTGCTGACCGTGGACTTGGAAAGGTATAGACACCATCACTGAGTCAGACACCAACTTTGGACTTAAAGGTGAACTTGGTGTGATATCCTTCGTACAAGTGTAAGATGGAGACATAGATACCACCATGGCATGTGATCCATTGCTAATTTTTTCATTATGTTCTGGGCAAGACAAGTGTCTTGGCGGGAAATCTATTCGCTTACTAAGTGATTGGGTGCCTTGTTCTGCGCGGTTTCTGTCCAGTGGCTGAGAGGACAATTTAGAGCTACTTTTACTTCCCTTTGTGTCTTCTTCAACATTGTCTAATCCAGCTTGTTCCATATCAGCATTTCCAAGCACTTGCCAGTCTTCAACATAATGTGGCAACAGTTTGTCTTGCTCGTTCGATTTCACTTCAGAACATTTGTCGTTAGAATATGAAGGGGAGCAATTCTGATTCGGCGTGTCAAAATGATAACTCGGACTTTTAACTACAACAGAACTTGGCCTTTGCGACTTGGACTTTGTGGACGACAAGTCCTCTATCATACCTTCTGAATACTGTTTTGGATGCTGAACGGAAGGCCCCGACGAACTAACAGCGCTGTTTTGTTGTTCTCGTCCATCATTCTTTTCCCCGAGGAACAATTTCTCTTGTGTTTGTCGTTTATTCAATACGGACAAAATGGTGGTTCGTGCTTTCTTCTTGAGGATGTTACCATTGCTGGGAAACGCTGACTGCTTTGAAGGAGCTTCGAGAGGAAAAAAGGAGACCGTGTTACGTAGAATTAACCTCGATTTCACAGGTAGGGTCAGGGATAAAAGAAAACGAGGAGCTCGTGAGAAAGTTCAACAAACATGGAAACAGTTGAGGGAAGAGAATCCCGTCAAGTTCTTCAGGCTAACCGATAACTATTGAAACAATTAACAAGGTGCACGAATACAAAATCCAGGCTGCTTTGGAATTTCCCTTCAATTATCAATTATTCTTGGAAATTCCAGTCAAATGGTCCATGACTGGTCTAAACCGATCACGCGATGTATTAGATGCAAATATAACCAAACCAGTGAATACGGCTTTGCATGCGCTCAACTCTGAATATACTTTATGCGTTCACTCCACTTTCTCAGGAGTAAAAAGCAGAATTTGTCTCTAAATTAGGACGCTAGACCTCTTTGCACACGTGTTCAGCAATGCAAGTAGCTTTACTCACATTCCTGATTCAACAGGTAAAACACGATTGTTTTTGGCCGATTGCCTTAGGCTACTGAACGACTGTTCCTGTGCCTTTCTTGATCGCATTTACCTTTGAAAAGGATTTTCGAAATTTCGTTCTAAAGGAGGATAAATATCATCAATTTAGAGTGGTAAATCCAATTCACGCCCTCCTTGATGAATAACTGTTAATTAACTACACCCAAAATGATATTTCCCAGATTATAAAGCTTGAATTTAGGGGAGATTAAAATACCTTTATCAGATTTGGAGTTGTGTTGTGACTTGGAAAACATGGCTTGAAATATCCAGGCTGAAGATTTCTTTCTCACAGAATTTCGTGTCTTCCCCTCAACCTTTGACAATTCCTCATCAAATGTGCCAGCGCTCTCTTGATCTTCTTTTGATTACTTGCCTTTAACAAAACGAACTGTTGCACCAAAACTTGTTTTCGAGTAGACTTTTCCTTCAAAGACGAATGTAACAATCAACGCTTGTTAGGTAGGTATACAAGAAAACTACACAATTGTCTGGCAATAAATGGGACCAAGGTTGTTGCATGGAATCTGGAATAAAATTAAGGGTCGCAGCAACACACCCTGAAAGAAATCGGAATAGGTCAACAAGGTTGGCGTACGCCAACCTTTACTACCTCGTGGAATGTCACTACAGGGATAGCTGTAAAACCAAGGGATGAACCAACGAGTGCAGTGCTCTAATTTCACAACTGCTAAGCTGTGTGTATAATTGCTATAATCATTCATGTCTTTAAATCTTTCTCTGCAGTTCATGATCAAATATATGTTTATACATATGTTCACTTAAATACAAATCATGGCGAACACACAGCCATGTGCACATGTAAAGACCCGATAGAGCATAACTTTTTGTCTGATTCACAATACTAGCATCGCAGAATTATTTCGCACAGCTTCTAAAGGACCACATAAATCGCATTGACGCATAATTAATCAATCTTAACACCGACCACAGAAAGTATTATTTTTCTGATAATAACTGAGGCATGATAACATTGCAAAAAAAATCTGAAAAAGTGCAAAACAAAAAAAAACAATTTATCGTGACTTTACAGTGCTGTTTATCGTTCTACATTATCAATACCGATACTCCTTCACACGTCAACGAGTTTTCTTGTACACTTTCTATTTTCATGTCACTTCCGCGATTTCCTTCAAAAACATGGACTGATGGCTGCTGATATTTAGCAAATAATATCAGTTTAAACAACAGTACAGTGTTTACCGTAATTTAAACTAAAATATGTATCGTGTTTATCAAAACGAAGTATTTGTGAAATGCAGTGGGCGGTCGTTGGTGTTACGCATTAAGGAGTCGACTGTGAAATAAAGATGAATGTGGCAAATATAAAATATATGAACTCATCACGGAATATAACAAGTTAACACCTAAAGCGAAAACACTTGAACTTAAACTTGACAGTATTAAATTTGAGGCTTTTCTAATATATAAAGCCTGGAATAAAGATATGATCCCTACAGCTAACCGTAGGAATAGTAAAGCCTTTTACAATATCTCCTCCAACGAAGATTCTGTTCTCTCAAGTCGAAGATATCAAGAATTTAAAAACCTCTATCAGAAAATAGGAAATCTAAAACAAAAAGTTTTAATTTAATTACGATTTCACTTTTAAGAGACAGGATAAACAGTGTAATAATCTCGCATTGACGGGGTCAATATGTTCGGCATTGTGTTACAAAACAAATAAAAAAGTGTGATATAATTTCTACATTGAAGCGAGGCGTTATAAGCAGTACATTCATCAGCACAGACTATCTAACCCAACAAGATCTAATGCACGTAAATACTTTTCGCATTGAACCTTCCTGGCGTAGGAAAACCAAGTGAAAGTCACCTCTCAGCGAGAAACCGAATTTGTCGTGTTGCCTTATTTCATCCAGTGAAACATTTCTCGACGCGAATTGAAAGAAAGTTACCGAAAAAATCGCAGTGATCAGCCGTGAATTAATCCATCTCTGTATTAAAAGAGAAGACCAAATAAAACTTTAAAAACTTAATAGCCCATAATAGCGCAATGTGTAAAGTGTGAACAAATTAGCTCGAAGAACAAAGACAAACATGGCTGGTTCGAAACGACTCTTGCAATCATAATAAACACTGACTTGCACATAATAACCTCGCATTTTTAGCTGACTGGTGTCGACAGCTTTCACGTGTATATCGGAAGCTGTTAGACGGTTCCCGAGGTAGTGAGGTTGGGCTACTCAGTTGCTTAACTTTCAGTGTTTGCTCGTGATGTTTGAATGATTCATTAAATCAAAGATTGGTCGCGATCATGCAAAATTCACTCTACAACAATGACCTAAACATATTGACCGTTGAGTGAAAAGTGTATAAATGTGACGAGAACTGCAAAATTCAACAAGGTTATTATCGTACAACGGGACTACACAAAATACTCGAGTTCAAATAGTCCAAACAACACAGTGATAAAGTCTTGAACACTTAAACCGCTTGAAAGCTAAATTTGTACATACACACAATAAAGTAAAGTAAAGCAGCTATCCTTTTCGGAGACGGAACAGTTCTCGTGCGTTTGACAATTAATGTCGGTACGAAGTCTAGCCTGCTCACAGAATCAGAGCTGAACTTGCCACAATCAGGTTCAGGGATACCAAACAACTGGGAAAGTATCGTGATCAACTGAACATCAAATTTAACGTAAATCTGTCAGTAATATCAACAAGACCGAAGATAAAATTTGTTCGATGCTGCACCTACATAAAATCGGACTAAGCTATTTCATAGTGTGGTGCCAGATAACGTCATACTGCGAGAAACTGTTGCAATGGCTACAGCACAAACCGCTCCAATCTGCGCAAGAAACGCTGAACGGCAACAAACCAATATCAACTTCACGAAATAACAATTTGAAAGCGAGCAGTCGGTACATACCCCGATTGTTGAAATCCTTGTCAAACGTGCAATGCAAAGTGGACTGGATTAATCAGAACAAAACTTAACGGCAGCGATCAACGGAGGGTCGAGGAGAGTTATTGACAAGCTGCGTTAAGACAACTGTTCCTGTCGATAAACGCTTGGATGCACTCAGTAGCACCGCTTTCTTGAATTTAAATGACCCGAGGGAATGTGCTAAGTCGCTAGCTGTGAACACGCACAAAGAACTCGTGCTTGGTGTAGAAAAACAGAGCTAAGCCGCTAGCGATCAGCTCATTGTCAAAGGTTACGGCGCAATTTTACACTCAGCGGGTATTCCTTGAGATATGGAATGAATGGAATGCAATATTATACCTGCACGACTCAATCATATTGTTCATTCGTAGAAATTGAACCCTAGTTCGAACAGGACTGTCTGCAAAGCCCGGGGGGGGGGGGTACTTTGGGAATTTCTGGTTGGGGATGTGCCGCTGTGACCCTAGAACCCTTAGCCTATACCAGAGCTAGTTCAGCTGAATTTTGCTGACCTATACTAGAGTAAACTCCCCAAATCCCCCCATCTATTGACACTGTTGAGGCTGATTTGCGTAAATTTAAACTTGCCGATTTGATTTTTTTATATTTTTGAGTGGCAATTTCTGGTTTCCTTACTCCAGATAAAACCTTAAACCAACCAGTCAGTTTTGTGAAAAATGATACCCTATTCTAGACCCAAACGCTCTGATTTACATACCCTATCCTAGAGTAAACTGCTTGAATACCATACCCTTCACAGCGGCACATACCTACATAGCCCATATATGGCAGTGCCTCCCCCCCCCGGGCTGCAAAGAAACCACAACAGCAAACAGTTCTCGTCAAAATTAAAATTCGCACATATCATAGTAAATTTTACGGTGGCTCATAGAGACAAAACACTTCAGAAAAAACAAAACACAAACCGCGGTGATAAACATGTAACCAAAACGCATGTTAAACAAAGTTAATTTCCTTGACGTTTCGTATGTACAACATACATCTTCAGAAGTGACCGTTAACTAGATTACAATCGAAATTTAAACGCGAAGAAAAAGAAAAAGACTGGTATCTCATAATATGTAACAAGACTAATAGTTAATAACAAACAGATGAGTCTGCGGGAGAGAAAAAAAATATCCTAATAATAATAACAATACAAAATGTTAGTAAAGAAAAAGTTTTTCACTGCCAACGTTTTCATTCAAGGCTGGCTTTAAATCACGAATTAACAATGTTTCCTTAATTTTACAATGTATATCTGACCTACCAGTTGCTAAGATATCAAAATTGTCCCATTTAATATTATGACCCGTGGAAGTAACGTGATCCGCAATGGCTGAGGTTTGACCGCTTAATTTCGATTGTAATCTAGTTAACGGTCACTTCTGAAGATGTATGTTGTACATACGAAACGTCAAGGAAATTAACTTTGTTTAACATGCGTTTTGGTTCCATGTTTATCACCGCGGTTTGTGTTTTGTTTCTTCTAAAGCTACGATGGCCAAGGAAAAAGAGTGTTTACAAAACACTTCCACAAATCACAAAACACTTGCTCGGATGGAAAACACTTGTTCGAAAAAAAAAAACAATTCCTGGGATGGAAAACACTTGCACGGGTGACAAAACACTTGCACAGATCGAAAACAATTCTACTAATACGACCACTTTCACAAATCACTATACATTTCCACAAATACGAAACACCCCCACAAATCTCAAAACATTTGCACAACCTGAATAACTTATCGAACAGTTAACACGTGCAGAGTGCCTCTTGACTTGGCTACCAAGGCTCTAAGGCCGGGATGCTAAGGTCAGTTCGCACTTCGCGGGTCGAGCAAACTTCGAACTTCATCTTGAAGGTGAGTACGTGTTCTATCGTATATTTTAATGCTGTTATTCGGTCTGATTTGCTAGTATTGCTCCCTATCCACCATTGTGGCCGTTTAAAGCATTGCAAAATTGTTGAGCGATGACTATTGAGCATGAGCTATAAAACGAAGAGACCAAGAACAAAACAAAACAATTGTTGAGTCACTTGAGGCATCTTGCACATACTCCTTTCCTTTATAATGCTAGCGATGTGAAAGGTAGATAAGAATTTAATTCAATAATATATTTTCGGTCTTCGTGTTTACTGGTCATATAATATATAGATTTAGGCCAGCCTAAAAGCGTAGCTCCTGGGCCGGGTTGTTGTTAACCCAGAAATAGGTAGAACTTTGATTTGAGTTTTGTAACTTTGCGGTGAGGTTTTCTGTATATTGTTTGGCCTTCTGTTTTGAGTTTTAGTAATCACCCTATACACAAAACAAAACAGCAAAAACCATTTGTATGGAAGAAAAAGCTATAATTTGGTTAACTTTTAATCCTGGGTTAGCGTTGACCGGCTTCCGAGCAATCCTGCCCTGTTTCCAACAAGTTAACCTAATATGAGCCCGCGATCCAATCGATAACCAGCACTTGGTCAGCGGTCAACTTCAAAAAAACACGTGACCTCGAGGAGCTGTAAACTTGAGCCCGCGATATGGTCACGTGATACTGGTCAGCGGATACCTTGGTTTGACAGGTGTCAATTGATCATAACATGGATGTCCAATATCAAGGAAGTACACGGTAAACCAAGGCTGCATGTCTGTCAACCTACTATTTGGAGTATGGCCGCCATGTTCGGCAACTCTGTCGCCGTCGTGCGTACGCGCCCACAAGCAATACTGCTAGCCATGATAACCATGAGAAAATCAACTCGTTGGTTTCTTTTTCTTTCCTATATGAGTATGGGGCTCCGCTTGGCGGCCGCCGGAGCTCCGCTATTATTGGCCGTCAGGAAGATGCCTCGTAAGCCATTGCACTGTTTCGTTTGTGTTCGCTTAGTTGCAAAGCTCAGTTTAAGTCATCACTCAACATTATCCTTGCAAAAATGCTTTAAACGGCCACAATGGTGGATAGGGAGCAATACTAGCAAATCAGACCGAATAACAGCATTAAAATATATGATAGAACACGTACTCACCTTCTAGTTGAAGTTCCAAGTTTGCTCGACCCGCGAAGTGCAAACTGACCTTAGCATCCCGGCCTTAGAGCCTTAGTAGCCAAGCCAAAAGGCACTCTGCACGTGTTAACTGTTCGATAAGTTATTCAAGTTGTGCAAGTGTTTTGAGATTTGTGGGGGTGTTTCGTATTTGTGGAAATGTATACTGATTTGTGAACGTGTTTGTATTAGTAGAATTGTTTTCGATCTGTGCAAGTGTTTTGTCACCCTTGCAAGTGTTTTCTATCCCAGCAATTGTTTTTTTTCCAAGCAACTGTTTTCCATCCGAGAAAGTGTTTTGTGATTTGTGGAAGTGTTTTGCGATTTGTGGAAGTGTTTTGTGATTTGTGGAAGTGTTTTGTCCCTATGGAAGTGTTTTGTTCCTATGAACCACCGTAGTTGAACATATCACTCTTCCGCACTGCTAGCTAGCGGTCAAAGGACTTTTCAGTATAGAGCGACCTCTCTGTGGAATGAGTTGCAGCCTGAACTTAAACTTTGTCCATCCGTGACGGATTTCAAGCGCCTACTCAGGCGTAAGCTTCTTAATGACTGTTTTATTTAATTTTTATTCAACATTTGTCTTCTTTTTAAGTTATCGTTATGTGTTTGGCTTTCTGCGTTTTTAAATTTTGTAATGTAACATTGACTCTGAAAAGCCCCACGGGGACGAGCCAATAAAGTATGTATGAGTGACACTCTTACGCAGCTTTTCTTTTCATGTATTTTCTAACGAACCAACGACCCCATAGAAAGTGCAGCATATAATTTCTCTTAAACCCGCAAGCACGGCCGCAAGCAGGCGAAACTACTAACGGCTTGAGCTTGACAATTTATTGAGCGACACCATAATTGCGCTAGCATCACAACGAACTAGTTGAGATTTCATTGTTTTGTACCGGACATTTGATTGGCTGGATTTAACAATAAAATAGGACATTTGATTGGCTGGATTTGAAAATGTTGGAATCTGTTGTTCCATTTCTGCCATCTGATTGGTTTTCATTGTCTGGGTGGCCTCGGTTTCAGTAAACACACTGTAATAGGTCCACTTAAACAACATTTGGCAGAGAACATTTCACTTCAAAGAACAAATTGCAATATTTTGGGGCTTACAGACACTGTGGCCTTATTCCTGGCCTTTAAGCACAATAAATCACCAGTAAAAATCACAGGAGTGAAGCAAACAGCATCAAAAAGATTTCACAAACAAGAACAAGGATTCACAATTGCAAAACAGGCAAAGGTAACTCCAACTTCACTGCCCTATACCTTTAATGAACACTTCAGCAACCAGTTATGCACCATTACCGAAGCACTGGAAAAAGATGTATATGAAACATTAGACGTGAAAGCAAAAGTCCTAAAAAACAGGAAAATAAGCAAGTTATTGTAAAAGACGGCGAAAAAGCAAAATACTAAACTGATTGTCTAATAGCAGATGAAACTAACTCAGTTAAACTAGTCCTCTGGGAAAGCATAATTGATAAAATTCAAACAGAGAAAACATATCTTTTCAAGAATTTGAAAGTTGGTATCTTTGATGACATAAAGTACTTAAATACAAATGAACTCACTGACCAACATTAAAAAGCAACATTAAAAAAAAAAATACAATTTCAATGCCATCCTTACATTAATGTTTTGAATACCAGGTCAGTTACAACATAGTTAAAGGATACCTTGCAAATTAAGAGAGGTTACTTCACTGTTTCACTTTGTGCATTTTAAATATTGTATGGTGTTGAGTTACTTTTAAACAACTTATAAGAACTCACCCACTGATTTTTTTACCTGTTAATTCTAAGAACAATAATTATTACAATCCACTCTATTTGAGTTCATCAATAAAAATGTTGTTTCCTTGGCACATGGTAGTCTTATTCTTCTTTTACGACTCTTTGAATACCAGTCTTTACGCCCCTAGACAAACGGCCCCCGACATGACCCCCTTGGACTTTTACATGCAGAAAATTTACTTGTATTCTAAAACCTTTCCTATCTCTTCTATATGCTGTTGGGGAGGAGGATGGGGGGGGGGGGGGGGAGGACAGGGGCATTTTGTCTTAAAGGTATAATGCCAAAACTTGTTGTCTCTTGCATAAATTTATTATCTCCTATCTGCTGTCGAAGGTGTACTGCTCTTTTAGGTAATCTTGCACTTACAATGTTGTAATAAATTCCTTCAATCTCCCTACAAAACTACCGGCATCCACAAGCAGTTTTCGACTGCCTGTTATTTACCAAAGCGGAAGAATCATAGATCGTGATTCTCTGATAGAAAGATATTTTTGTATGGGAATCAATTATGTGGAAATCCTTGCCTTTCTCGTTATGTGCCATGGAATCTGCCTTAGTATGAGTCAGTTAAAGCGGATTCTACGAGAACGAGGTATTTCACGGAGAAAACAGCAAAGTTCCGTGAATCAAATAATCGACGCCGTCGAAAATGAACTACGGGGAAGCGGCCGCTTATTTGGATATCGCCTTATGCACCAGAAAATTTGCTGCTCCTACGGTGTCGTTGCTGATAGGGAAACAGTACGAGTCGCTTTACAAGCGTTGGATCCCGAAGGAGTGGCAAGACGCTCACACAAGCGTTTGATACGACGCAAGTACCATGCTAATGGCCCAAACTGTATCTGGCACATCGATGGCTATGATAAACTTAAGCCCTTTGGGTTTTGTATCCACGGGGCCATTGACGGCTACAGTCGTCGGATCATGTGGCTGGAAGTAGATCATTCCAATAACAACCCATGCATCATAGCAAAGTACTTCTTACAGACCGTTCGTTACATAAGAGGAACTCCGCGAATCGTGAGGGGGGATTGCGGTACGGAGAACTGTCAGGTTGCAGCTATTCAGCGTTTTTTTAGAGAGGGATACGATGACGTGTTTGCAGGGGACAAAAGTTTCATGTATGGGCGTTCGGTTGCTAATCAACAAATCGAAGCCTGGTGGAGCATTTTGAGAAAGATGAATACAGACTTCTGGATTAATTACTTTAAGGATTTGAGAGAGACAGGATTATATAATGATGATAACATCGTGCATGTACAATGTGTCAAGTTCTGCTTCATGCCGTTGATAAGGGAGGAACTACATCATGTTGCAGAGTTGTGGAATTTTCATAAGATACGTCCTCAGCCTTCAAACCGCGATTCCCCTAGTGGTAGACCAGATATCTTATATTTTTTGCCAGCATTAAATGGCAAAGTCAGCTACATTCATGATGTCACGTTAGATGACGTAGAACTTGCAGAAGAAATGTACTGTGCTCAAAATGCAATGGACAGTTCGTTTGAAGTCTTTGAAGAACTGGCTGAGATGATAATAGCCGATGAAAATCTTCAGGCTCCAAGCAACCCCGATGAAGCTTTGGAATTGTGCCTAAACCTTCTCGATCACTTCGAGGATATTATATAAATCCTTAATATAGTTAAAGTTGAAATTAAGAAAAAAGTATGCCTGCTATTGGAATAGTATCCTCGTTGTTGTTGTTCGTTCATACTTCAGCAAGGTCGGTATATTCTTTATTCTGCTTTTGTAGTCTGGTTTAAGAAGTGGAATGTCGTTATTCTATGATCAGTTTGGGTTTAGTTAATGTTTTTTTAGATTTTGAGATATTTCCCTGTTTGTGAGTATTTGTATGTAGATTTGCGTGAACAATAAGGTTGTATTTTCCTCGCGTGTTACTAAACAATAAAACTGTGGTCAAGGTTATCCTTGCACTCGATTCCCCTGGGTTATATATCCTTGTTTGTCTTAATCAGTCCGCCAACAACAGCAACAGAAAGATAAGAAAAGAGAATCAGAGAGCTCTTAGAGCCTTCTTCTGAATGCAAAGGCCTTTGCCTGATTCAATTCTTACCGATGTAAGTCATCTGACATTCAAGAACTGAAACGACAAAGCTACAGTGATAACAATGGGGTGACAGGCCTACACAACTCCTATCCACGTGTAATAGCCGCTTTGAGAGTTTTGCTCGAACTAGTATATCTTTGAGGATCTGCCCCTTTTGTATTGTACGATAGGGGGATCTTTGAATATTTCGCTAAGCAATAATCCTGTTTTTAGGAGGACATTTCACCAGAGTAGAGCCGTTAGAGGTCATAGGTCTGCGTGGTTTCCGCTGCTATCCGCGTGTAATTTGTTGAGTTTGACACCTCTGTTTTTGGCCACGTGCTATTTTTTTTGGCTCATTTGATTGCAAGATATGTTTTAAGCTCTCTAAATATTAGCTCTGGAGGGACAAAGTTTGAAATATTCCGTGAGCATGTTGGTTACTTGCATTTTGTATTATTTCGCCGGGCCCGGCTGTTTGATTTACTGTTGCAAGTTATGCTGCTTGTTATCACGGGTGTCATATTTATCTTTGTCCGGCTTCACCAGAGATAGCTGTAGCTTTCCTTGTTGAAAGCTATGAGTCTGTCTTAGAGAGACGTTCTTATGCTTCTTGCATCAATTTCATCGAGCTTTTTGTCCCTCCAGTTTGTTCGTTCTGGAACTGCAAAAGTAGGTGTTCACGCGTAAGTCTGTGGACCGTTTTGCGTGTTGCTTATGATATTGTGTGGTTTTGTTCAGGCAAAAGCTCTGAATTTAGGAGTTCTTCCTATGATTGTTCATCCAGCTCCACGTTGTGGTTGTCATTGCTTTTATTTGCGACGTTGTCAGGTTTTCTGGAGACTGTTAATAGTCCCTCTTTTGTTAGGAGGCTCGTAGCGTTGTAGATCAGGCAAGACCGCGGTTTCGATCCTTCTGGATCTCATCAGTTGCCGATAACATGGAGTGGTAGAGACCAATACTCGGTAACACTCCGCACCTGGCATATTTTTTTGGTATTATATACTCGTTCGGCGGATCGAGAATTCTTGATTGTGATTGGTAGTTTTGCCACTAGCGAATGGTGGGCATAAAGTCTTCGATTCTATTGTACACAGCTTGACACTGTGTTTTCTATGATGGCTATAACGCTTATTTTCTCCAGCATGTGTGATTTGAATTGAAGGATAAAGCGTAAGATAAAGCGTAAGGATAAAGCGTAAGCGTAAGATGAAGATATAAAAGGTTTGCTTTGCCTTTTAATCCTCGGTCGATTTGGCTACCCTGAATTAAAGAAACGATAACAAACAAGCATATTGGAAAGGGATACCCATATATCACCAGGGATTTAAGTATCCCACTTTCCCAGTGTTCAAAGGACTTAGTCTTGTCTACTTTATTTGCATTTTTTATAGAATTGTCTCCGAAGAAAAAACTGCTTTAATGGCAAAATCTAATAGGAGGGATGGTTAAGGAAAGAGCGAGAAATAAACAAGTCTAAGACTTTCCCTGTATCCAAGGATTAGCCTTGTTTATACTTTATTTATATTTATTTTGGTTTTGTCTCCGAAGCAAAAAACTT
>NW_028301577.1:15665000-15682500 GCF_042242905.1 Orbicella faveolata | reverse complement strand
TACAACATCATCTAACGATCTATTTTTCTAACTGACCATATGCAAAAATGGCTACCAATGCCTTCTGTTGTCTGGTCACGTTTCTTATAACGTGATCACACTAAAAAAGCAAATGGAACAAAATATTAAAACGCTTTGGCGTTTTTTGGTTTAAAGGTTACAAAGTAGAGACTTATTTAACGGATTATAAAGGAATAAAACGACTCTGGCCTACATAGCCTCGTTTTCACTTTTTTGATAACGTATACGTAATTGTGATCTCCAATTAGAGAAGAAGATAGCCTGAAAACTCAACACAGTGATTTATTTTGTCCTAATCTTCAAGGTAAATAGTTTTAATTCCTTTAGGGAAATGTTTCTTCTGGGCGACATACATTTAGGCTGCCAGTTTTGCATTGGATCTTTTCTACTGGAGGCTTTCGAGTTTCTGACAGAAAACTGAATCTTGCTACTGATTAATTATATCTGTTTTAGACGCTACTAATTATTTAATATGCTTTACTAAACAAAACGTTTGCTAGGAAGGCACTATCTTGACCTCGACGCTTGTAAACTGCATAATTCCAGTTGCCATTTGCATAACACTTCTTCTAACTGCTTATGTCAGATGCTCAACAACCATCACCACGTCCGACGCTAGCATTTCTACCAGAAATTAGTAATATGAAGCTGACCATATGTCTACTTATTTTCGTGAAACTGAGCTGTTAAAAAGAGCTTTCCTTAGAATCTTTTTGCAGTCCTTAACGTTATTATATGAGGTGAATTACCTACCTGAATTACAGTGTTGACGCAAAATGGTCTCACAGTCAACTCTCTCTTTCAACCTGTGTAAAAAGGAAAGGAACAACAATTAGCATGCGCGCGTTGATCTTTATCTTGAAAAATGGTATTGACTTTTTTGACCTTCAAAAGGAAAAATTGACAGTCTTGTACCTTTATCTTTGAAATTGCCTAATAAAACTAAAAAAAAACACTCTTGCCTTCATAAAATAACTCGTGTCTAACTGTTAAAAAAACACCTCTATATGGACGCAAGTGCCTTTTTTTCCCTTTTCAAATTGCAGGAAAGCTAGCCTATATCATACCTGAAATGCAATTTGTTCAGCAAAACACCAACACCAACAAATTACTCCACGTTTCACTCTAGAACCTGCGGAGAAACTTACATCATGTGAACACAATAAAATAAAATCGCGAAGAACAGTCGTAAATAATAACACTTCACGTAAATGGGTATAATTGTTTAAAATAACCTATATGTAACTGCACTTCTTCTAAGTAAAATCTTTGTAAACCCTTCAATGATTAGGAAACGTTCATAAATTAAAAAACACTCATACAGTTGAATAACAAACTACGATGTTCAAGGAACCTTCAGGAGAACCAAAGAGAGTTTTGAAGTATTTCTCTTAGTATAGGTAGTGAATTTCGTTTTTTTTCTGCAGTTTTCGGAAACCTTGTTACAGCATTCATCTTGTCAAATAAACTGTAGGAGTTTTGGAATCCCTTGCAAGATCACAAACACTTCTCTAATATAAGTTAAGATGTTCAAGAGAAGTTTTGGAATCCCTTGCGAGATCACAAACACTTTTCTAAAGTAAGTAAAGATGTTACGAAGTTTTGGAATCCCTTGCGAGATCACAAACACTTCTCTAAAGTAAGTTAAGATGTTCAGAAGAAGTTTTGGAATCCCTTGCGAGATCACAAACACTTCTCTAAAGTAAGTTACGATGTTCAGAAGAAGTTTTGGAATCCCTTGCGAGATCACAAACACTTTTCTAAAGTAAGTAAAGATGTTACGAAGTTTTGGAATCCCTTGCGAGATCACAAACACTTCTCTAAATTAAGGTAAGGTGTTCAGAAGAAGTTTTGGAATCCCTTGCGAGATCACAAACACTTTTCTAAGGTAAGTAAAGATGTTACGAAGTTTTCGAATCCCTTACGAGATCACAAACACTTCTCTAAAATACGTTAAGGTGTTCAGTAGAAGTTTTGGAATCCCTTGCGAGATCACAAACACTTTTCTAAAGTAAGTAAAGATGTTACGAAGTTTTGGAATCCCTTGCGAGATCACAAACACTTCTCTAAAGTAAGTTACGATGTTCAGAAGAACTTTTGGAATCCCTTGCGAGATCAAAAACACTTTTCTAAAGTAAGTAAAAATGTTACGAAGTTTTCGAATCCCTTGCGAGATCACAAACACTTCTCTAAAATACGTTAAGGTGTTCAGAAGAAGTTTTGGAATCCCTTGCGAGATCACAAACACTTTTGTGAAGTAAGTTAAGATGTTACGAAGTTTTGGAATCCCTTGCGAGATCACAAACACTTCTCTAAATTAAGATAAGGTGTTCAGAAGAAGTTTTGAAATCCCTTGCGAGATCACAAACACTTTTCTAAAGTAAGTAAAGATGTTACGAAGTTTTGGAATCCCTTGCGAGATCACAAACACTTCTCTAAAGTAAGTTACGATGTTCAGAAGAAGTTTTGGAATCCCTTGCAAGATCACAAACACTTCTCTAAATTAAGGTAAGGTGTTCAGAAGAAATTTTGGAATCCCTTGCGAGATCACAAACACTTTTCTAAAGTAAGTTAAGATGTTACGAATTTTTGGAATCCCTTCCGAGATCACAAACACTTCTCTAAAATACGTTAAGGTGTTCAGAAGAAGTTTTGGAATCCCTTGCGAGATCACAAACACTTTTCTAAAGTAAGTTAAGATGTTACGAATTTTTGGAATCCCTTCCGAGATCACAAACACTTCTCTAAAATACGTTAAGGTGTTCAGAAGAAGTTTTGGAATCTCTTGCGAGATCACAAACACTTTTCTAAAGTAAGTAAAGATGTTACGAGGTTTTGGAATCTCTTGCGAGATCACAAACACTTCTCTAAAGTAAGTTAAGATGTTCAGAAGAAGTTTTGGAATCCCTTGCGAGATCAAAAACACTTTTGTGAAGTAAGTTAACATGTTACGAAGTTTTGGAATCCCTTGCGAGATCACAAACACTTCTCTAAATTAAGGTAAGGTGTACAGAAGAAGTTTTGGAATCCCTTGCGAGATCACAAACACTTTTCTAAAGTAAGTAAAAATGTTACGGAGTTTTGGAATCTCTTGCGAGATCACAAACACTTCTCTGAAATACGTTAAGGTGTTCAGAAGAAGTTTTGGAATCCTTTGCGAGATCACAAACACTTTTCCAAAGTAAGCTAAGATGTTACGAATTTTTGGAATCCCTTGCGAGATCACAAACACTTCTCTAAAATACGTTAAGGTGTTCACAAGAAGTTTTGGAATCTCTTGCGAGATCACAAACACTTTTCTAAAGTAAGTAAAGATGTTACGAAGTTTTGGAATCCCTTGGGAGATCACAAACACTTCTCTAAAGTAAGTTAAGATGTTCAGAAGAAGTTTTGGAATCCCTTGCAAGATCACAAACACTTTTCTGAAGTAGGTTAAGATGTTACGAAGTTTTGGGATCCCTTGCGAGATCACAAACACTTCTCTAAATTAAGGTAAGGTGTACAGAAGAAGTTTTGGAATCCCTTGCGAGATCACAAACACTTTTCTAAAGTAAGTAAAAATGTTACGGAGTTTTGGAATCTCTTGCGAGATCACAAACACTTCTCTGAAATACGTTAAGGTGTTCAGAAGAAGTTTTGGAATCCTTTGCGAGATCACAAACACTTTTCCAAAGTAAGCTAAGATGTTACGAATTTTTGGAATCCCTTGCGAGATCACAAACACTTCTCTAAATTAAGGTGAGGTGTACAGAAGAAGTTTTGGAATCCCTTGCGAGATCACAAACCCTTCTCTAAAGTAAGTGAAAATGTTACGAAGTTTTGGAATCCCTTGCGAGATCACAAACACTTTTCTAAAGTAAGTTAAGATGTTGGGAATTTTTGGAATCCCTTGCGAGATCACAAACACTTCTCTAAAATACGTTAAGGTGTTCAGAAGAAGTTTTGGAATCTCTTGCGAGATCACAAACACTTTTCTAAAGTAAGTTAAGATGTTACGAATTTTTGGAATCCCTTGCGAGATCACAAACACTTCTCTAAAGTAAGTTAAGATGTTCAGAAGAAGTTTTGGAATCCCTTGCGAGATCACAAACACTTCTCTAAAGTAAGTTACGATGTTCAGAAGAAGTTTTGGAATCCCTTGCGAGATCACAAACACTTTTCTAAAGTAAGTTAAGATGTTACGAAGTTTTGGAATCCCTTGCGAGATCACAAACACTTCTCTAAATTAAGGTAAGGTGTACAGAAGAAGTTTTGAAATCCCTTGCGAGATCACAAACACTTTTCTAAAGTTAGTAAAGGTGTTACGATGTTTTGGAATCCCTTGCGAGATCACAAACACTTCTCTAAAATACGTTAAGGTGTTCAGAAGAAGTTTTTGAATCCCTCGCGAGATCACAAACACTTTTCTAAAGTAAGTAAAGGTGTTACGAAGTTTTGGAATCCCTTGCGAGATCACAAACACTTCTCTAAAATACGTTAAGGTGTTCAGAAGAAGTTTTGGAATCCCTTGCGAGATCACAAACACTTTTCTAAAGTAAGTAAAGATGTTACGAAGTTTTGGAATCCCTTGCGAGATCACAAACACTTCTCTAAATTAAGGTAAGGTGTACAGAAGAAGTTTTGGAATCCCTTGCGAGATCACAAACACTTTTCTAAAGTAAGTAAAGATGTTACGAAGTTTTGGAATCCCTTGCGAGATCACAAACACTTCTCTAAATTAAGGTAAGGTGTACAGAAGAAGTTTTGGAATCCCTTGCGAGATCACAAACACTTTTCTAAAGTAAGTAAAGGTGTTACGATGTTTTGGAATCTCTTGCGAGATCACAAACACTTCTCTAAAATACGTTAAGGTGTTCAGAAGAAGTTTTGGAATCCCTCGCGAGATCACAAACACTTTTCTAAAGTAAGTAAAGGTGTTACGAATTTTTGGAATCCCTTGCGAGATCACAAACACTTCTCTAAAGTAAGTTAAGATGTTCAGAAGAAGTTTTGGAATCCCTTGCGAGATCACAAACACTTCTCTAAAGTAAGTTACGATGTTCAGAAGAAGTTTTGGAATCCCTTGCGAGATCACAAACACTTTTCTAAAGTAAGTTAAGATGTTACGAAGTTTTGGAATCCCTTGCGAGATCACAAACACTTCTCTAAATTAAGGTAAGGTGTACAGAAGAAGTTTTGAAATCCCTTGCGAGATCACAAACACTTTTCTAAAGTTAGTAAAGGTGTTACGATGTTTTGGAATCCCTTGCGAGATCACAAACACTTCTCTAAAATACGTTAAGGTGTTCAGAAGAAGTTTTTGAATCCCTCGCGAGATCACAAACACTTTTCTAAAGTAAGTAAAGGTGTTACGAAGTTTTGGAATCCCTTGCGAGATCACAAACACTTCTCTAAAATACGTTAAGGTGTTCAGAAGAAGTTTTGGAATCCCTTGCGAGATCACAAACACTTTTCTAAAGTAAGTAAAGATGTTACGAAGTTTTGGAATCCCTTGCGAGATCACAAACACTTCTCTAAATTAAGGTAAGGTGTACAGAAGAAGTTTTGGAATCCCTTGCGAGATCACAAACACTTTTCTAAAGTAAGTAAAGATGTTACGAAGTTTTGGAATCCCTTGCGAGATCACAAACACTTCTCTAAATTAAGGTAAGGTGTACAGAAGAAGTTTTGGAATCCCTTGCGAGATCACAAACACTTTTCTAAAGTAAGTAAAGGTGTTACGATGTTTTGGAATCTCTTGCGAGATCACAAACACTTCTCTAAAATACGTTAAGGTGTTCAGAAGAAGTTTTGGAATCCCTCGCGAGATCACAAACACTTTTCTAAAGTAAGTAAAGGTGTTACGAAGTTTTGGAATCCCTTGGGAGATCACAAACACTTCTCTAAAATACGTTAAGGTGTTCAGAAGAAGTTTTGGAATCCCTTGCGAGATCACAAACACTTTTCTAAAGTAAGTTAAGATGTTACGAAGTTTTGGAATCCCTTGCGAGATCACAAACACTTTTCTAAAGTAAGTTAAGATGTTCATTAGAAGTTTTGGAATCCCTTGCGAGATCACAAACACTTTTCTGAAGTAGGTTAAGATGTTACGAAGTTTTGGAATCCCTTGCGAGATCACAAACACTTCTCTAAATTAAGGTGAGGTGTACAGAAGAAGTTTTGGAATCCCTTGCGAGATCACAAACACTTTTCTAAAGTAAGTAAAAATGTTACGAAGTTTTCGAATCCCTTGCGAGATCACAAACACTTCTCTAAAATACGTTAAGGTGTTCAGAAGAAGTTTTGGAATCCCTTGCGAGATCACAAACACTTCTCTAAATTAAGGTAAGGTGTACAGAAGAAGTTTTGGAATCCCTTGCGAGATCACAAACACTTTTCTAAAGTAAGTAAAAATGTTACGAAGTTTTCGAATCCCTTGCGAGATCACAAACACTTCTCTAAAATACGTTAAGGTGTTCAGAAGAAGTTTTGGAATCCCTTGCGAGATCACAAACACTTCTCTAAATTAAGGTAAGGTGTACAGAGGAAGTTTTGGAATCCCTTGCGAGATCACAAACACTTTTCTAAAGTAAGTAAAAATGTTACGAAGTTTTCGAATCCCTTGCGAGATCACAAACACTTCTCTAAAATACGTTAAGGTGTTCAGAAGAAGTTTTCGAATCCCTTGCGAGAGCACAAACACTTCTCTAAAATACGTTAAGGTGTTCAGAAGAAGTTTTGGAATCCCTTGCGAGATCACAAGCACTTTTCTAAAGTAAGTTAAGATGTTACGAAGTTTTGGAATCCCCTTGCGAGATCACAAACACTTCTCTAAAGTAAGTTACGATGTTCAGAAGAAGTTTTGGAATCCCTTGCGAGATCACAAACACTTTTCTAAAGTAAGTAAAGGTGTTACGAAGTTTTGGAATCCCTTGCGAGATCACAAACACTTCTCTAAAATAAGTTGAGATGTTTAGAAGAAGTTTTGGAATCCCTTGCGAGATCACAAACACTTTTCTAAAGTAAGTAAAGATGTTACGAAGTTTTGGAATCCCTTGCGAGATCACAAACACTTCTCTAGAGTAAGTTAAGATGTTTAGAAGAAGTTTTGGAATCCCTTGCGAGATCACAAACACTCTTCTAAAGCAAGTTAAGATGTTACGAAGTTTTGGAATCTCTTGTGAGATCACAAACACTTCTCTAAAATAAGTTAAGATGCTCAGAAGAAGATTAGCAATCTCTTGCGAGATCACAAACACTTTTCTAAAGTAAGTTAAGATGTTACGAAGTTTTGGAATCCCTTGCGAGATCACAAACACTTCTCTCAAACAAGTTACGATGTTCAGAAGAAGTTTTGGGTCGCACTTGGGAAATCTTTGCCAGAATTCGTTTAATTTGCGGTTGAAATCTGTCATCGCGGGCCTTTGCCTAGTGTGACCGCAGGTTTTTCGCTTTGGCAAAAACTTTGCGAATCGGCAAACATCAAAGACGCCGTAGTGCTTGGGTGGGGCAGGCAGATTTTCGAAAAGTCGAGCCAAACAATGGGAATCACAGCGGGAATTGTCAACGCTTGTCAGCGTAACATGAAAAACGAGGTTTTCAAGGTTTTTACGGCGATAGCATGGAATACCCGCAGTATGCTCCCGTCTACAATGATATGACTGGAAGGGGAACGCAACCGAGCACTTCACATGCGAGCATTGCGCAGGAAAGCGCTCTACCGACCAAGTCCATGCAGGCAAGCGCTTCACAAACGTCGTCATCTTCGTCTTCCCAATCGTCTCCTGATCCTGAACCCGTAGATACTGGAAAACGATCTTATGAAAGATGGTCAGATGACGAAGAAAAAATGCTGTTCAACCTGTGAGCCGAGAATTTCGATCGCATCAACAGCAGTCAAGCCCGCAAAGCTTGGGATGACATCGCCAAGGAAACAAATTTGAAATTTGGTACTGACAATTATCTCCCACTAGTGCGACCCTCCGTTTCTGTCTAAAAGTTTTCCTTTCCCGTTGCGGTTTCAAATTTTTGTGGTTTTTTAGCCGGCAAAGATGAAAACTTTTCTCAAGTGGTCAAGGGCGTAGTTTCCGGACTTTCCGCTGTTATCTACATGACACCTCTATCATTTGCTAATAATTTCTTTAGGCTCATTTCGGTATTGCAAAATATGTTTTAAGCTCTCTAAATATTGGCTCTGGAGGGACAAAATTTGAAATATTCCGTGAACATGTTACTTCCGCCGGGCCTGGCTGAATGATTAGGTCGATTAGATCTGTTTGCCAGTACAGAAAATGTAGCTTCTTGACAGGTCTAATTACCTCATTGATTGATTTGTTGCAGGCTTATCACAAACGGCGGATAGGCACATCAAAAATATAAGTCTACAGGCTACCCTGTCCCGCCCCGATCGCTTCACTCTCCGAATTATTCTGTTTCGCGCTCGCCAAATTTTTTTTCTGTCCTCGCCGGGAACCTTTTCGAACGCTAAAAGTATTTTTTTTTTCTTCATCTTAACTTCATCTTCATCTCAAGTCGACCTATATGTTTCGTAAACATTTGCAAGACCACAGCAGCTACCCTAATTCAAAATTTGGGCATTTTTTAGCGCCCTTCGTTCGTACTAGTATGAACGTTAACCCAGTATCATGTTAATCAAACATGCTTCAGTTATTTCGTATTTAGGAAGGAGTGGCCTGAGAGAGTGTTTTTTCGAGGCAAGGTCATCATATCTGGTCATCGGTGGGCAACGATATTTTCGCGCCAATGTTAAATAAATTAAATTTCAACTCGTGCGTGTTGGCGGAACGAGAAGACTTCTCGCAGTTGCACTTGTTCCGCTTCAAGAAAGAGTCGACTTATGGCAAGCCTAAAAAAATGAACTGTTATTCTGGCGTCACGCGCCGCTCAAGAAACTATGGCACACGCGATAAAATTTCGCTGCTTTGCATCGCGATACAGTTCTTTCGGGATTTGCGTCAAAATTGCACGAAAATACAAACACCAAAAAATTGCATCGTTTGTAACCCTGGAAATCCAAGTTACCTTTTTCTTAGAACAAGCTTTGTGAATGTAGAAACAACGGAATGTTAAGCTACGTATAAAACCTTGTTTGTTTCCTTGCTTGGGACGCGTTCAAGCCGAACTCATACAAATAAAATATACATACGTATATTCGCGCGCGCTATTAAACTAAGAATAACCTGATTGGAAATCATAGAAATGAAGCACGAAAGTCGCTCACAGAATTCCACCCTTGACACTTCAAGACGTAAATTTCGTAGCAAAACATCAGGGACACCCAAGGGAACGGTGGAATATCTTTTCGGAAGAAGTGTAAAATCAAAGGAAACAACAGCTCATAAGTTCAGATAATAAGATTTCGTTCTCTTAAAGTTTCTGCCACATTACCATTATTCTAAAAAGTCCGAGCAGAACGAACTGTTCCATTTTCCATAAATATAGCAGTATCATAAATATAACAGTATCAATAGCCCAAAAACGATATAGCGAAAAACAAAACAACTACAATCCGCGACTTTTGCTTAAATGTCCTGGTCTGTCTGTCTGTCGATGTATGGTAAGCACACACTTAGATGAAATGTTCGCGATATGATGAGAATACTCGTGCCTAGAATTTGATTTAAATTTAAATACCAAGTGTATATAAGCTTACTAGCTGTGCAAGTAAACATGTTACATATAAAGTAGACGGCACGCATAAGCATTTGTCAAAGACGACACTATTCCCGGTGCTATTGCACGAAAGACATACAACAGCTTACAAGACTGACATACCTCAGTAAATGGTCTTTAGCTGCAATAGCGTTACACGAAACGATTCTGACGATTGCTGAAACAAAATTGTAAACATCTAAATAAGTAAATCAAGAATTTTCGACATGTGTTAAACAAAAAAGAAGATCTGGTTGTCTAAACGGAAAGCACACCAAGAAGATAATGGCCGGGGATAATGCACATAAAATTAATTGTTATCCAACTTGGTCAGAACAATAACGGCAAATACAGAATAGCAGAGTAGGTCTGAAACTACACAGCTAACAGACAAGAGAAAGCACAGGAAACTTACCTTGTTGAAATAAAATCAACTCTCTTATTAAGAAACCGTTCCCGACTCTGTAGAGCGCTGTAGCCAAAAGCTTTGGCTGGGATGTGACCGTGCCTTCAATAGCAACGTTTTCGCTTTCAAAGTCGACAGCTCAGCTGTCACACAGGGGTCATATAACTGCTGTGTAATATGACGCAGCGCATGCCTGGATAGACGAATCCTAAGTGACCATATCACTAGGCGGCACCCCGAGTCCATTCTTTGCGCGAAATGCCTTCGGTTGATGAGTGCATGCTAATTTCCCGGGGCTAATTTTCCAGAGTGGCGGCTGGTAATGGAGCTAGTCTACCAGGGAAAACCTCACATTAAAATTTACCAGCTAGATTCATGCCAAAAATGCGCATTTTCCAGCTAGGATAAGCTTCGGAGTTTAAACCAGTAAGCAAGCAACTGTTTTGAAGCGGGCTTCCCAGCAAGTTCCATGCCAATGCTTAAGAATCCCAGCCAGCGCACTAAGCCCTGCGGAGCGGATATTTCGTATATCGGCTCCGGTGAGCACTCCTGAAAGAACGCTTTAATTTATTGAGACAAAGCTTCGTAAGAAGATAAATGGGTTTTGAGCAGAATTGTGGATGATTTCACTTGCATCAGTTTTACGCTTTCAGTGTTTTGGGTACCCAAAACACTAGGGATTTGTGACAGCGTTCGGGGTAGTTCAGGGGGTGGGACGGGGAATTTTGTTGAATGACGATATTTTGAATGTCCGGGAACTTTATTGTTGAATAAAAATAATTGTGGTTGAAGTTGAACAAATAATGTTGTTGAATGAAATTATTTTTGGTTGACGTTGAACAAATATTTTTGTTGAATGAAAATAATCTGGGTTGAAGTTGAACAAATATTGTTGTTGAATGAAATTATTTTCGGTTGAAGTTGAGCAAATATTTTTGTTGAATGAAATTATTTTTGGTTGAAGTTGAACAAATATTTTTGTTGAATGAAAATAATTTGGGTTGAAGTTGAAAGAAAATGCGTATCGTTGAATATAAATATAAAATGTTGAATATAAATATATGTTGTTGAACATAAATATAAGTTGTTGAATATGAAGGTCCAAGTTGTTGAATTTTGCAACATTTGGCTAACCATAGGCAATAGCACTATTGAGTACAAACAATCATCTAAATGTCTTGGGTTAACAATTGACAACAAGCTATCATGGCAAGAACACATTACGAACGTTGGTAAGTCCTTCAGCAACAAAGTAGCAGTCTTAAAACGGATAAAGTTCCTATCAAAACCAGTCCTGGAAACTATTTATTATAAAACAATTATCCCCAGTGTTCTATACGGTATTGCAATCTGGGCATCTTGTTCTTCAGCCCTGCTAGATGATATAGACCGAATACATTTGAGAGCAACAAGAATTATTAACAATCTACCGCATTACATCCACAGTGATCATATCACGGACGCTCCTCATTGGAACCCTATTCTCTCATTTTACATTAAGAGGCTTTTAATTATTACGCACAATATTTATTATGGAAATAGCATCGAACCCCTAAATAACTTACTAGTGAAACCCAAGACTACTTATAACTTAAGAAAATCCTTCAATGTTGAGGTCGATAGACCAAGAACAGAAATGGGAAGATCTTCCTTTAAACACCGTGCTGCGCTATCTTGGAAGCTCCTTCCCGATGACATCAAGACCTGCTCTAACCTGGGTTCTTTCAAGAAAAAACTTAAGGCAAACAAGGACCTTGTAAAATCTATCAGTTTTACAAAAGCGTCCTGCTCTATTTCAAACAAATCCTTAGACTTCAATTACTTTTAAAATTTTACTGTATATTGTTACTACTTATCTATTTTTAGCTATCACTATTTATTCAGCCATTGTCTTAATTATGTAGGATTATGTATAACGTAGGATTTTATTAATTTATAATTTTAGATAGTGCAGGTCCACATCAGGACTTAGCGTCTTGCCAATTTGATCTCCAACCTGCTTTATCAAATAAATTATGTATGTATGTATGTATGTATGTATGTATGTATGTATGTATGTATGTATGTATGTATGTATGTATGTATGTATGTATGTATGTATGTATGTATGTATGTATGTATGTATGTATGTATGTATGTATGTATGTATGTATGTGTGTATGTGTGTGTGTGTGTGTGTATGTGTCGATCGACAGTTATAAGTGTCGATCGACAGTTATAAGTGTCGATCGACAGTTATAAGTGTCGATCGACAGTTATAAGTGTCGATCGACAGTTGTAAGTGGCGATCGACAGTTATAAGTGTCGATCGACAGTTATAAGTGGCGATCGACAGTTATAAGTGGCGATCGACAGTTATAAGTGGCGATCGACAGTTATAAGTGGCGATCGACAGTTATAAGTGGCGATCGACAGTTATAAGTGGCGATCGACAGTTATAAGTGTCGATCGACAGTTATAAGTAGCGATCGACAGTTATCGTTTTCGACAGCTGTAAGTGTCGATGGTCAGTTAATAAGTGTCGATCGACAGTTATTAAGTGTCGTAAGAAAAAATAAAGAGATGCTTTCGATGACCCTTCTAAGCCACCGTATTCTAAGCCACCGTAACAGTCTGCAGTCTGCATGGTCTGCGTTTTGGGGTGACCGCTTTCCTACGGAAGCCCTAGTAATAACGTTTGCCTGGCGAATCCGTCCGGTCCGTATACATGACGTATTTGCTCCTAGCTAAACTTACCTCTGACTAGTACTGGGAAATCCAAAATGGCGATATTAGGTTGCATATCTCTTATCGCAGCAAGCAACGTAATCCTGTTGATAACGGGAGCGTTGTCGTTGCCTTTGTACTTTTCATTTTATGGTTCTGAAGCAGCAGTAAGATTTTCGTTGCTTCTTTGTATGCATTCTTGCCTACTTGCGGCAGTTCCAAGCGTTTTGGTAAGTGGTGAACAGTCCTCCCTTTGATTCCTTGTCGATAGACTCTTCTACAAAATTTAAGGGCACCATCTCTGACCACTTTTATTTGTTGTAATTTTATTCCATTTTAGCTGAGCTTTTCATAGTTATTTTTGTATTTAGATTTTGTTCATTTATTTAATCTTGCACTCATTTTGCAAGATGTAAATGAAAGGGCAACCCTAAAACGAGGAACCCGGAATTCAGAATCCGAAACCGGAAACCGGAATCCGGAAACCGGAAACCGGAGACTGGAATCTAGAGTCCACAAATCAAAGAAAACAAGTTCTTCAAATACGCGAAAATTATTTTGCATAGCGTTTGCCTGTAAAAAATAAGAGGCCAAGTAAAAAGGACCTCGAACTTAACCTTTTTTGAAACAAAAATTTCCTGTCTGTTGAAATTCATGCAATTATTATTTCTAGCGAGGACTATGATTATGAGAATCTAAATAAAGTGCATCATAATTTGATTCTAAGCAGCCTGAGAGCGTCTGAAATAAGCTTGCTGGTAATTGCCATTTTGTTTAATAAGTGATCTGCAATTTACCGGAGGTATAAATTTGGCCTTTATGTCTAGTAGATATTAAACAAGGCAGAAAATGTCATAGAGAACAGGGTGTCCGTCAGTGGCAGCCCCCTGTACATCGATGGTCATGCCCCCCCACTTTCGATGTCCAAAGGCTAACGTGGCTTGTCTAAATAAATTTGTTTTTTCCAACGGAGACTAATTCCAGATCAACATTATTCCATACAGATACTGTTACAAATCACCACTACATATTCTTGCCAGCCATCATATTAAAACAATTTATAGAAATGTGGCACACTTACTTCTCGCTTGCGAATGGATCAGATCACATGTTGTTAAAAGATGCTACAAGACAGCCAGAAACTCACCGTGATAGCTTGTT
Source organism: Orbicella faveolata (assembly GCF_042242905.1). Classification (NCBI taxonomy): domain Eukaryota; kingdom Metazoa; phylum Cnidaria; class Anthozoa; order Scleractinia; family Merulinidae; genus Orbicella; species Orbicella faveolata. The sequence continues at coordinate 15,668,555 of NW_028301577.1, read as the reverse complement.
ACTTTGCTATTGTGCTACTCACCAGTCTTCTCAGAGCAATTTGATCTAGACAAGAACCGCACTCTCACCAGGGCCAGGTTGAACAAAAAATGGGTAACTTAGCCTGCGAGCAGGTTCTCATGTTTGAGCCAGGGGTGCAAGTGCCAAAGCCGCAAGAAGAAACTCGCTTACATGCCAACACAAAAAGACACTAGACGCTAGAGCCTGCTCAGACACTAGAGACAGCTACTAGAGCCTGGTAGCAGGTTATGGGTAACTCTGTCCACCCAAAAAATCACTAACCCTGACTGGATAGTGATTTACCCAATGGATAGCTTTATCCAGCTTTAGAACAACCGGGCCAGATGTATAGCTAAAGGTTGTTCAGAACATGTCAATAAGTTTCTAACAAATACAGTTTGTGGTTGAAGTAAAGCAAAGAAAATAAATAACAACAAAATAATTTTTCCCAATATTTATTTATTAGACATTGCTGAAGTGAATTATTTCTACCGTCATTCATAATATCTGGAATCCGGATTCCAGATTCCGGATTCCGGATTCTGGATTCCATATTCTGGTTTCCAGTTCCAGATTCCAGATTAGAGTTTCCGGTTTCCAGATTCTGGATTCTGTGTTTTAGGGTTGCCCTTAATGAACTTTTAACAGCATGTTTGAAATGAATGCTTGCTTAAGCTTACTTGGGGGCAGTTCACATATCGAAATGACCTCCTTCCAAGAAGCACCCCCCTTTGTAGTAAGCACTCTCCATTGAGTGCCGTTTTTTAGTGAGAAAGGAGAACCTGGACCCCTAGTCTATCAACCCCCTTCATGGCCCTGGTCCATAAGTCTTATCATGTTTACCGGTAAGGAGAATTTAACAGTAACAAATAGTCCTTAGGAATGTTGTTTTATTGAATAACAATGTAGAAATTGTGATACAATAATTATTTGTGATGTAATATGTTCATTGTTGATAGTATCAACCAAAACATAATTTGCATTCTGCTCTCTATCAAAAAAAGGAACAAAATTTGAGATGACAGACAACCTCATAAACCTGGTTAGGTTTCATGCTTTCAGACGAAAAGATACAAAAGTAATCTTGTGAAGGTGAATTAATCAACATGACACGAGCGTGGGACAAAGAAAAATTCTGAGTCCCCGACAGGAATTGAACCCATGACCTCCCGAACACCGGGCGGACGCTCTATCCACTGAGCTACGAGAACTCATGGAGAGCAAGGTCATTTAACTGAGTTCATATATGACAGGTGTCCTGCATACTGCTAGGATCAACGCTATCGAATTCATCGTGAGTAGTGATAAGTTAATAAAGATGGTGAATTTTAAGCTCGGTAATGAAATGTGAAGGTGAATTAATCAACATGACACGAGCGTGGGACAAAGAAAAATTCTGAGTCCCCAACAGGAATCGAACCCATGACCTCCCGAACACCAGGTGGGCGCTCTATCCACTGAGCTACGAGAACTCATGGAGAGCAAGGTCATTTAACTGAGTTCATATATGACAGGTGTCCTGCATACTGCTAGGATCAACGCTATTGAATTCATCGTGAGTAGTGATAAGTTAATAAAGATGGTGAATTTTTGAATTCATCATGGGTTCGATTCCTGTCGGGGACTCAGAATTTTTCTTTGTCCCACGCTCGTGTCATGTTGATTAATTCACCTTCACATTTCATTACCGAGCTTAAAATTCACCATCTTTATTAACTTATCAAAAGTAATCTTTGGAGAAAGTTGCCCCCAACTCTCCATATTGCGTGATGATAATATTGTAGGACAAAGTGAGGGAACTTTCAAAAGACCTTGTGGTAGTTTATTATCCCTTTTTAAAATCTTTTTGGTTGAATTTGTCCACACAGAGTTGATGTGGTAATTCATTGTATGGTTCAACTGGTCTGTGGTGAGAATAAGAATTTTGATTGGCTCCCTAAGCAGTCTGAATTTTGCAATACAGCCTCCCAAAAAATAAGTTATACATGTTATTTTACCCATTGATCTAAAAAAGTTTGGCATACGTCCGTACGCCAAGCCCAATACCTTGAAAAATAAGAAAGTAGCACCATTACCATAGGTATATCTTTGATATTGGGCATTTATGTTATGGTTAATTGACAGCTGTCAAAACAAGGTATCCACTGACCAGTATCACATGACCATATATCGCAGACTTAGCTTCGGAGCTCATCGAGGTTGCATGTTTTTGAAGTTGACTGCTGATCAGGTACTGGTTTTTGATTGGATCGCAGGGTTAAGTCGGGTTATTACCCTGGGGGAGAAGGAGGGAGTATGTGCAAAGGCAAAATTTTGGTGCAAATTAACCCTTGGTTGACTTGTCCTCCAACATATTCTTTGCACAACTGTCTTTTGGAAAGTCCCTGATATTTTGCATACGTAATTTCTAAATGGGTATAGTAAAAGTAGTGAAACCACACGCTGAACAATTACATGCTCACAACTGATCACTTTTTGAGTTTCTGATCCAAGAAAAACAAATCCTCTTTTTTGTTTACGGTTAATTATTGCAATCAGGAGCTAAGCTTTTGGGCTTGGCTAAATCTATATATTCTTGAACTAGCATGAGATCTGTTTTGGAGAAATATTAAGAATGGATCACGGAGACACATCAATTTATCAGCAGATTAAAAAGAGCCATTATAATAAAATAATTCTTTACTTCATCAAACTAGCTTGTTCGGTCCATATTGAAGAATATTGGTCTTGTTCTTTTTTTACAAGTTTATGGACCTTGTCTGCAGTTCGGTCCATAAACCTGCATAAAAAGAACTCAACTAATATTTCTCCAATACTGACCTCACGCTAGTACAATAACAAGTATGTCTTGCACCGATTGACACTAGCCCACTTAGGGACCGTTCATTTTTTATAAGGTAGGGGGGGCTGGTGGGATTTGGGGGGGGGCCATGCGAAAAAAAATGGCTTTCGAGGGGGGGCCATCCCAAAAAAATAAGGGAAAAAGGGGGGGTCATGTGAAATATTTTAGTAAAACTTTAAAATGGCATAATGTTTGAATATCAAAAAAATTGCTATAGAATAAATATAGAAGGCAGGATACAAATTTATTACAAACTTTCCTTCTGCTTTAAAAAAACGTTTGGCGACAAAAAGCATTTGTAGCTACTGAAAAGAAGTATTTAACACTGTTATTTTCGAATGCAACTTTCACTGGCACTCATCTTCATCTCCGCTGTCGTCGAGTTCTTTGTCGCCGCTTGTGCTGCTATGGGAGTCTCTTTCACCAATGCTGCAAGAAGCAGCAATGCTTTCCGTCAGAGTGTACTCTTCAGGGTACATGAAGGTGTAAACATAATTTCTGACTTCCCGCTCAAGGTTGGTGGTGATTCTGCTTCTTGCAGCATTGGTGAAATAATTCCCTTCCAAGAGCTGTGCGATGTATGGCCCATCTCTTCTAAATATCGACGTGACAACATCCTCAACTTTAAGACACTCTTCCGGGACGGCCGTTCTAGGAGGGTACACAAGGCATTGTGGAAGATCATTTCCTAGCGGGTTTCCAACACAGATTCC
>NW_028301577.1:15645000-15660000 GCF_042242905.1 Orbicella faveolata | reverse complement strand
ATAAGCGAAAAGGGTGTGTTCCCTAAGCGGTCCGCAGATAATGTTACGCGGTCATATTTTCGACGCTATTGCACAGAATCTTTGTCACACTGCTGATTTCCAAACCTTCGAAAAACTCTGTGAGTCTAACAATTTTGTTATCATGTAATTCTAGAGGATTAATCTTCGACTTTCATCTAAATCGAAAGAGAAATAAGTGTTGGTTAGCGGCGTACAGTTGCGATCTATTTACATATCAGTATAACGCTTCTTGATCATGACCGGATCACACAACGTTGCCGGTTATGTTATAAATACTGCGGGATTGGAAGATATAGGTTGTCGGTGGTATTTCTACAAATTGCTGGTTAGCTTTAAGCAGAAAATGTATGAAAATAGCGTTCGAAAGTCTGCGGAACAAATTCCAGTGAGAGTTCTTCAATGGTTCTCACAGATTCAGTTCGCTTGTTTCGGTTCGACAAAATCAACCATCGTTTACGTCTTTATTGCACCATTAGCCGATCATCGTCAGTAAATTGTACAGTATATCTTTCTTTAAATCTGGAATATTGCTGCAACAGCCGATAGCGCCTCTGGAAGGCGTTTCTGCGCACTTTTCGAATGTGTATTGCACCATCCTGAAGGAAATGAGAGGAAATGAGATATCCAACCTTCCTGGGTAGACGTCACAAGAGCCGCTGGACCCATTCTCCTCAAACTCGGTCGTGAAACAAAATGGCGGTGTTTTGGAGCTATTTTCGAGATTTCGTCGTGGCACAGAAAATCGAGGATTTAACGGAATCCAAAAATTTTTTCGCAGAACTATTTTAAATAATAAGTAGATTCGTTCTAGCGAAAAAAAATTTTGGGGGTTAGGTGCACTTTAAACTGAAAGATTTCGACATCGACGGCTTCATAGCAGAATCAACACCGCAACAGATGAGCGAAGCAGTTGAACGTGAACTGAGTCAGGTCGAGTCCATGATCAAAGACCTCTCTCCGACAAAATTTAAAGTAGAGCAGTCCACTGTAGAGCAAGAGAGAGCGGTAGAAGATCTTCGAAACCAGAACTTGAAGCTAGAATTGGACCTCACTCGTACCAAACTCGAGCTGTTGAAGCTGCAGCAAGATTCAGCGCAGCCCAGTGCCCCCAAGATGGCGACGACGATCACAACAACGCCTAATGATAATCCTATCGCAGAACCAACCTTAAAAAGCCTTCAGCAAGATCCTACCGTTCAATCGGAGCTTAAATCTCTCATGGACTCTTTGGGAGATCCAGTTTTACTGGGTTTAACTGAAGAGGAGCAGGATCCAGCTCAACAGCTGTTAGAGCCCACTATTTCAAGAGGTAAACGTCCTTTAGTTATACCTGATTTCATTAGTCCCCTCCCGATCGTTCTGCAGGAGGATAAGGAGACCGTGCTTGGAACCTCTGGTGATGCTAGAATTGTGTTAAAATCCTCTCACGAAAAGAAGCTATCCCTTGACAAAATTTCATTCCCACAGTGGTCAACGGCTAACTTTCGCATTATGCATACTCTCATGAAAGATGGGCTTCTTTCGTCCACCCAGAAAATTCTCGATTATATTGTGTACAGTTCAAAAATTTCTGAACTAGCGGAGTGTTACCCTTTGCCAAAAGTGATGCAGTATGATGATTTGTACCCCAAAATGCAATTTGCCACAAGCTGTAAATGGGGATCTGACAGCCAATTCATATCCCATCAAACGCTTCACAGACCAGATCCATCGACTCCCACATCCACACGCCCACCTCTTCGCAAAGCGTCCCGCCCAGTCATAAACCAAGCAACAAGGAAGCAGGTTTGCTTTGAATTCCAACGGCGTGAAGGTTGTCGCTTTGGCTCCTCCTGTAGATATGATCATGTTTGCATCAAACCACAATGTATGGGAACCCACCCACAATGGCAACACCAGTCTGCTACTGCTCAAGACCCCCAATACTGAACCCACACTCAACTGCAGAGATCTCTCCAAATTGTACTTTAACGGCAGAACTGGCAGGAGATATCTCGACCACATTGTTACATGCAGGGACCGATCCCGCCTTAATGACATGCTGTCCCGCAGAGTGTGGGGAAAGTTTACCTATTAAAGCAGGGGCCTTTTTGGAATCTATGCAGCAACCCCAAGCAGCCAAGGTCTCCACAGACTTAATTTTTGGGACCTGGACAGCAGAACTATCAAATGACCCGGACATGAAATTTATTCTCGATGGTGTTAAAAATGGATTTCAGCTACTCCCTCCTGATTCAACGGTGTCACATGCCTTTACACACAACAATAAATCTGCTCTACGACGTGGAGCTAAAGATCAAATTGAAGCGCAACTGGTTAAGGGTCTTCAAGAAGACCATTTTGCTGTAGCAGACAAGTCCCACATGCCCATAATCATTAATGCACTTGGGGCTGTACCTAAAAAGGACTCGAATGAATTACGGATGATCATGGATTGCAGCCGACCGTTAATGGCAAATGCCAACTCATACATGGATTTAGAACATTACAAGTATGTTACTGTTGATGATGCAGCAAACCTCTGTCAACCAGGTTGTTGGTCGGCAAAAGTTGACTTAAAACACGCTTACAGAAGTGTTGGTACTCACCCCGACAGCTGGCGAGTTACAGGGATGTCTTGGTGTTTCAAGGACTCTAAACATTCTACCTACCTCTATGATAAGCGACTCCCGTTTGGAGCCAGGGCCTCTCCAATGATTTTTCATCGCTTTACACAATAAGTCTGTCGAATGATGGCCCGAAGAGGGTATACTGTGTTGGCGTACCTGGACGACTTCCTCATCATTGAACCAACTCAGCTTCAGTGCAAAGCAGCTTTTGACATTCTACTAAACTTACTAGAGTCTCTTGGCTTCACTGTCAACTGGACAAAAGTTGTCTTCCCAGCCCAATGTCTGGTTTTTCTGGGAGTTGAAATTGACACTGTTAAGTGTGAACTCCGCCTCCCAGAGGATCGTGTATCTGAGTTGTTATTCGTTCTCAAGGAAACCAGTTCAAAACGTAAATGCTCCAAGCTTCACCTCCAACGACTCATTGGCAAGCTCAACTGGGCAGCACGTGTTGTTCGAGGGGGCCGCACGTTTCTCAGGCGTCTTATCACCTTGGCAAATGCTGTTAAACGCCCGCACCACCGTGTTTATTTAAACCTATGCACCAAAGCTGACCTCCTGTGGTGGACCTCCCTCTTACCTGCACACAACTGTAAAACATTGTTCCCCTCAGCAACCCCAGAACTCCCTACAGCAGTGCTTACGGATGCTTCCCTGTCTGGTGGGGGGTGCGTATGGGAAACTGACTGGCTGTATGTTAACTGGGCCTTAGACTACCCAGCTCTCTGCTCTCTGCACATCAATTACAAGGAGACATTCACAATCATTTTGGCAGCCCATCGTTGGGCACCCTTTTGGTCAGGTTATCAAGTGGTCGTCAAGTCGGACAGCCAGGTGGCTGCAGCTATCTTAAACAAAGGTTCAACCTGTTGCCCAGTACTAATGGACTGGATTCGTTCGCTGTTTTGGCTTAAGGAGTATTACAATTTCAGCCTGTTAGTCAAACACATTCCAGGAACAACCAATACCCAAGCAGATAGTGTTTCACGCCTTGACAATGTACACTACTGGCCAATATTCCAGGCATGGCTCTCCGAATCCCCTGTATCATATGATTTAGAATCTCACATGTCTTCATTGTCTCTTACACTCCTTAGATACAAAGGATCAGCAGCAACTTGACCGCGAAGTCATCAATTTCCGGCGTCAAGCATATGCCCCTACTACCAAGTCCACCTATATGAGTCAAATGCGTTCACACCTCTCCTTTTGTGTATACTACGGTTACCAGCCTATCCCAGCATCAGTATCAACCCTTAACTGCTACACAGCCTTCCTAGCAAGATCACTTTCAGCATCCTCCATCCCAGCCTATTTGAATGCAGTTAGCATCCTTCATCTTGAACATGGACTTGCAGACCCAACCAAAAACAATTTTCAGCTGGCAACTATACTTCGGGGAATTAAACGTATAAAAGGTTTATTAGTATCCCAAAAGAAACCAATTACGCCTCAGATCCTGTTAGTCTTCAAGAATCACTTAAACTTAGATGATCCTTTGCATGCAACATTTTGGGCAGTCTGTCTGGTAGCTTTCTTCGGCCTCCTACGTAAAGCTAACTTGCTATGCAGAGGATTAACACATTTCAACCCATCAAAGCATCTGCGTCGAGGGGACATCTTCTTCTTTACAGACTGGGCCATCATTATCAACAGATGGTCAAAAACAATCCAATTTAGCCAGCGCATACCGACTATACCTTTACCACACATTGCCCAGCACCCACTCTGCCCTTATACAGCTCTCAAGCATGCTTTCAGCTTAGTACCAGCCTCCTTATCAGGCCCAGCCTTTGACATCCCAGCTTCAACCAAGGGAGGTCTGGTCCCTCTGACGTATGGAAAGTTTAACTCCCTACTTAAATTATTGGCAACCACGATGAACTTGGATCCATCTAAATTTAGCGGACATAGTTTTCAATCAGGCGGGGCCACTCTGGCCTTTCAAGCTCAAATCCCAGCAGAACTTATCAAACGCTTAGGAGACTGGCAGTCAGATGCTTATAGATCTTATATTCACATCCCAGTTAAAGACAGAATGCAAGCAGTTAGTCGGCTGGCTTCGTTTGTTTAGATTTTCTTCCTTGCTCTGTTTTTCGTCTGGGGTTAGGTCGTTCCTCCCTTGGGAAAATTTCTATTAAATGGAAGGGATCACTTCCGAGCCCTTTCCCGTTTACCCCAGACTTTATTCTTGTTATTTTGTTTCTTCGCCTTTCGTTTAGAGAGTTAAGTCTAAAATAATAACATTTATTTGTATTTAACTCTGGAGGAAGGGGGAGAGGACTGGTACTAGTTTTCTCTGACATGCGCTCTACGTATTTCATTCGCCATGTGCTTGTGCACAACGTAGCTTCGCACCCCCCCTTCCCCTCCCTTATTATTTGTTGTTATATTCCTTGTACATTTACCTTTTCCAGTTTGGAAAATTGCTATTAAATGGAAGGGATCACTTCCGAGCCCTTTCCCGTTTACCCCAGACTTTATTGTTGTTATTTTGTTTCTTCGCCTTTCGTTTACAGAGTTAAAAAACACAACAGCACCAAATTCTAAATTCTTAAAGATTTTGCATGTGTACATTGGCTAGAGGAAATTGCCAGTGAGTCCAGATAGTCCAGTCAATAATTAACATTGGGCAAGTCATGTGAAATGTAGTGCAAACGTGGCGTAAATTCAACGTTTGTATTGTTTTTTCTGGCTTGTATCAGGATCGACAACGAAAACGTAAACCATTGTTGTCATTATTCAAAAAATTCCGTAATATTTTAAAAGTGGAGTAAAATATTAATTCTAAAATATACCATAAATAGTAAACGAAAGGTACCATCGATGTGTTTTTACTAAGATTAAAGGTCCTATAAAGCATGCTGAAATTGTCTGATCCCAGTAAACGCCGGACTGGTTACTGGAAATCCATATACTTTATCAGAACAAGATACAATTTACAATTAACTTTTGAGACCGTCGTCACTGAAAACGGATTTCAGAAACAAATCTGAAGAGCCGATGAAAATGGACTGAAATGGTGAAACTCAAAGAAGATAAACAAGGAAGTCAAAACTTCATTGAATTGAAACATATGGCAGTGGTAATCTTGTTAAATTATTTAAAAACAAAGGAAATGCTTAAAAATTGCGAAGCTAAATGACTAGAATGTGTTTTGACTCTGCCAATTTACAGGGGACGGGAGCAGCACGGAAAAGGGCGGGAAGCGGGAGATGAGGGTACGGGAAGCGGGAGAGCAGGGTACGGGAGGCGAGAGGTTCTGACCCCCTGTCCCCCCCCCCCCCCCCCACTCTATAGTTAGTTCTTATTGTGTCAACAAAGATGTGAGGATGTTTGTATCCAATATGCATGTAGTCCATCTGTATCCAACAAACCCTATTCTGATAGCCTATTATGATGATGTAGGGTATGTAAAATTCGCCATAACACCTGGAAAACTATCCTTGAAAACCATCTGAAGAAGAAAAGAGTACTGACGTTTGAAGTAGTTAATGATACATGTACGTGTTCTAAGTTACCAATTTTTACTAAATATTTAATTATTTCTATTTTCATTCAAAGTAGATGCCAGAATAAATTAATGGGGTTAAAATCTATGACCTCTGCGAGAAAGTGGAAATGTGCTTTATTGCAAACTATTTTTCCACACTTCATAGAATCGTTATTTTTTTTCTTTCAATTTTTTTTTTCTTCCAGTCTTGCATTTTGGCAATCTCCGGAGCTTCATTCCTTTTGTCATTATTCCTCAGTTACCATTTGTTTAGGGATATTCATACATCACATATGGAAACTTGGTGAGTACATACATACATACACACATACATATACTTTTTGTTGAGGCAGGTTGGTTTGAGGCAACGTAAAGGCTGGTGGGGACCTGCCAGAAACTTAATTAAAAAACTATTTATAACAAAAGCTTAGTACTTAATTTACAAAAATTAACAAAAATTTAAAAATACAGAACGTCCGTTTGTTTTGATGTTATCTGACAGGTTTCTTTTTCAAATTGAATTTGTTCTAGTATTCTTGAGGCCTGTCTAAGTTTTTGTTTAAAAAGCTGTAGGGAGGAAGCATCCTTGATGGCTTTAGGTATTAAATTCCAAACTATGGGTCCTCTGTACCTTACACTATTTCTGCCAAGGTTACTATTGTACCGTACATTCGAGAAGTCATTAATACGCCTTAAGTTATAATTATTGTCGGTGTTGCGTATTTCGAATAGGGCTGTGAGTTGATCAGGTAAACTATTGTGGAAAACCTGATACATTATAGAAGCGAGCCGACACTTGGAAATATAGCCTAAAGGTTTCCATTTAACAAGGTCAAGTACGTCAGAGTCAGGAGTTTCGCTGATCCCCAAATAGCGATGCAATAAATGATGCTTGGGACAATCCCTTTGAAATATATTTCTTCTAGTACACTTGAGGGTAGGCCTTTAAACTTTTTCAGGAATTTTAGCTTTCCTCCAAACTTTATGTGCAGTGCTTTTACTTGTGGTTTCCAGTTCAGTTTATAGTCAATTTCAACACGCAAGCAAGTGGATTTAGTGTTGAAATAAATGTAAGAATCTCCCAACATTAGAGGTCTCATTGGACCAACAAAAGCATGGCTGGAGATCAACATTGCCACGGTCTTGCCAGTGTGAACAGTGAGATGATTCTTACAGCACCACACTTTGAAGTCGTTTAAGATTAGGTTTAACGCATCAACAGTTTCTTCGACTTCTTCCCCAATATAATAGATAGTAGTGTCATCTGCGAACATATGAATACATCCAGTTTCGGAAGAAGTTGGTAAGTCATTGACATATATTGCAAACAGTCTGGGTCCCATTAAGGAACCTTGGGGAACACCGATGTCAATTTGCCGTAGCATTGATCTTGCGCTGTTTACCGTGACATATTGTGATCTTTCATGAAGGTAGTGTGCAATCCACTCATGGAATATACCGGACACACCTACATCTGACAATTTAGTTTTTAGGATGGCATGGCCAACCGTGTCGAATGCCTTCTTAAAGTCGATAAATAGAACTCCAACTTTGTAGCCATCGTCGATTGCCTTTTTCCATGTTTCAGTTAAGTACATAAGTAGTGATTCGGTGGAGACACCTTTCTTGAAACCCCATTGATTTGGATGTATAAGTTCATTTGTTCCAAGATGATGATCTAAGGAATCACAGACAACGCTCTCCAATATTTTGCTGTTCAGATTGAGCATTGTAAGTGGTCTGTAATTGGCGCAGTCTGATTTGATCCCCTTCTTAAATACCGGAACTACCTCTCCAGTCTTCCAATTACTGGGGAAAATGCCACGTTGTATACTATTTTTAAAAATACTAAAAAGACCTTCAAAGAGTGACTCCACAGCCTTGGCCAATTCACGCGACATTATTTTATCAGGACCACCTATTTTTTGCATGATGTGAGTTAATTTCAGCTTTATTTGTTCTTCCAAAAGGGATACCTGATCCAGAAAATGGGACACAGGGTTAATAGTTGCTGGTGGCTGATTAATTGAGGAACCAGAGTGGTGATGAAACTTTTCAGCAAGCTTAATTCCAATATTTGCAAAGTAATCATTCATTAGCTCAGCCTTGTCGGAGTCGTTCGTCAAGATAGTACCATCGCTATCTTGCACAGGAGGTATTGGTTTTCTCGCGATTTTGCCTTGAGCCTTCCTTACAACTCGCCAAAAGTTTTTGCTGTTCTCAGATTTTGCAAATTGCTCTCTCCAATAAGTGAGTTCCGCGTCACATGTTAATTTTTTGACACGATTCCAAGTGGCTTTGTACAGGCTCCAAGTGTGTGTATCTTTGTTAGCCTTGTAGAGCTTTAGGAGACGATAGTGTTTGTTTTGTTCTTTCTTTATTTCGTTGGTTATCCATGGGAGTTTGTTTTTCCTCGTCCTCACTTGCCTGGTTGGGATATGGTCAGATACTATTTCCTGATAAAGGTGTTGCCATGCCCAGACCTGGTCATCAATATCGTCAAAAATCTCACATACACTCCAAGGGGTGCTTTCGATGTTGTTTCTTAATTTCTGCTGGTTGAAAGTTCTGTAATTATTTATGGGCTTAATCATCAGGGAGCTCTTTTCCTTTCTCATTCGCAAATTTGCATACACAAAACTGTGATCAGATATTCCCAAGTGGGACAGACCAGCCGTAGTGATTTTCTCTGGATGGCTGACAATTATCAAATCGATTAGTGTTTGTGCTACATCAGAAATTCTGGTCGGTTCTTTTATGACACATTTCATTCCATATGATCTTAATATACGCAGTAGGCGTCTTCCAAGATGGGATTCTGCGTCTTCGCAACTTTTAAGGGACAAGTCGGAGTTTAAGTCACCCATAATTACAACATTTTTTCGTGTGGACCAGACCTTCTCAAGCATAACATTAAATCCGTCATAGAAGGAAAGATCGGTTGGCGGTCTGTACACACAAGCAAAAAGCCATGTTTGAGATTGGCTTTTTAAATTATTTTACCCATACACCTTCGATAGTGGTTGGGACTTGCATCTTATGCTCCTCATATGCCGCTAAGGAGTCCTTGTAGTACAATAGCACACCGCCGCCATTCCTGTTGCAATCGTTGCGAATTGTGAAATATCCCTCGATGCCAATTTCCTCGTCGGAGGTGTCATTTGCCAGCTTGGTCTCCGTTATGGCGAGAATGTCAAGGCTAGTTTCAATCAGTAACATGTGTATCTCCGATAGTTTTCCCTTCGGACCATTCATGTTGATGTGTCCAAATTTTAGACCTGGATATTCAAAGAGATTGTTGTTGATGACGGTAAATTCATCAATTGGACAATTTACGTTTGGATTGGGGTTGTCAACAAAAATGTTTGTTGTCTCCGACTTGTTTCGGAGGAAACTAGCCTCCGTGGCCTGGAGGCAGTGAGGAAAAGTCCAATCGAAGGTCGTCAGACGTTGTAGGTTTTTATAGTCACTTGGCTTGACGTTGCCGCATTTAATATGGCACCACTTTTCGCATCGGTCGCAACTCAAGGCTCGGTGGTTACGAGCGGTGGATTTCGAGCAGACAGAGCACTTTGGAGGATTAGAGCTCGGACCAGGATTGATGGAAACGTCACCGCTTGTGAGGAGACGACTTTGTTGGAAATTGCTGTTGGAATTGGCGTAGTAGCACGTCGTCAAGCTATGATAACTTCTACCACGTGGAGCACAAACAAGATGGCGGCTATGTTTCGACGTGGAGAGAAGTGGATGTTTCAGTGCGAGATTCACTCTTGGAGAGACAGAATGTGTGAACTGGCAAGCTGGGTCGCCGGAAAAGCTGTTCCAATCAGATTGTTGTCCATAAGGTGGCGAAAAGCTTAGCAAATTCAGCAAAAGTACGGAGAAGAAAAATACGCGTCCAGCCGCCATTACGACCGCTGACCTAACCTCACGAACCAGCTTTGGGTGAAATAATTTATTTGTTGAAGCTCGTTGACAATGAAAGATTGGGTAGAGAACAAGGGTATGAGGCATATTAATACCATTACAACTGACAGTAGCAATATAATCTAACTGTCACTGTACATAATGTTCGCATCTGGGTTTTAGAGAGACTTACTGACTGACTTACTGACGGACTGACTGACTGATAGACAGACAGACAGACAGACAGACTGGCTGATTGATTGAGTGGCTCATGAATAATTGATTGACTGACAGACAGACAGTGTGACTGTCAAATTAACTGACTGACTCACTGACTGGTTGGTCACTATCTGCATGCATTGCAGCTTAGACAACTTCTTAATGAGGCTTGTTTGAATTGGTGACTATCTCATGAGTGTAGCCTATTTAGCCTCGTAATTGCTGATTAAGTTTTACTTCTTGTGAATTTTTTAGATTTTACATGTAGATTGGTCTAATTAAATGGAAACAACCAGAAAATTGTCAAGAGATATCAGTTACTTAGTGAGGGGAACATCGGGGGGTTCTAAACACCGCAACACCACAAAAAAAATTAACGAACACCGCATCACCGCAAGAAAAGTCAACGAAACACGGTCACCGCAACATGTATTTTTAGCACCACGATTCGTTCATCTACACTTAAAATAATACTTTTTATACCTCGACATTTTTCCACAAAATAAACAGATTGTTTCTGTCCTCGCTCCTCCACGTGTCTACTGAACACTGAGCTCCGGGTGGCAGAGGTCGAGTTACTTGTCAAGTTGCGTATAAGTGAAAACAGCTTCGGATTGGCAGCTGAAGCATATTGGAGCTAAATTTAGGTAAAATTTGGGTTCGAGAAAGGTAAATCAAAAAACCCAGCACCGCAAACAATTTCATTTCACCGAACACCGCAGCGTGAAAAACACAAACATCGCACAGCGTAAGGTTTGAGATCACCGCAACACCGCAAGTTGTGATTTTATTCACCGCATCAAAAAAACATCAACACCACGACACTGCAAATCCCCATGTCCCCCTCCATAGTTGTCAAAGTGGCCATGCTATGAACACATCATGGTTATTAATAAGTAATTTATAACACTTAATTACAGGGTTACAGGATTTGCTGTTACGCTTTCTGTTTTGGTGTTCTTTGTTTGCATTTATAAGGAAGAAGGTAACCATAAACAGTTGTGTTCAATTATAAGCGATTCCTTTATTACTGGATCTGTCTTAGGCATTACAGATCGTACTGGTTTGATAAGTAGGACTCATTAAATTCTTTTGACTTGCATATACCACTATCATGTCAAAACCTGTTGTCAAGCCATTTTTGCCAGCATAACATCCCAACATGTGTAAAGAAAACCTTGTCAAGAAGCAGTCATGGCCAAGGAAGGGGGAATCTCTAACACGCAGTATTTCACTGCTGCTTGCTAAAAAGAGAAATTTCATTTCACCCTGCAATCAATCTAGAAGTTTATGAATGAAGAGGCTTACCTGATGCGAATCAAGTCAGCCTTGCAAAAGTTACGACATATTTTTACAGCACCGATGTCAATTGAGCCTTAATTGAATTAATTCTTTAATTCACACCACTTCTTGTTCTCAGCAGGAATCATATCTGATGCAGCTGTTGTTAGCTTTGTGATGATGTTTATTGTCTGGGCCATGAAACAAGAACGACTAATGGAAGAAAACTCCCTCGATGCTCCATCACAATGGCTACAGTAAGCTTCTGATTTCTGGCACTTGGTTTATTCAAAAACCCTGATACTCTTCATTAGTGATCTGCAAGTGCAATGATACTCTCTTTGCTCCACTTCATGTCAAAATGTAAGAAAGCATAAAAAAGCCATGCATGTGTACATTGAATGATAAGTAAACCTTGAAAGGTTTGTTTCTGGAGAACAGCCAGAGTTAAGGCTCAATTTGCTGTAAAGTAAATCATGTGCTGCTAGAGGTGTAGTGCCTTAATTTCTCCTGCAGAGGCTCCCTATGGAAAATTGAATATTGGGACCACCAGCCTGTGGTCAAAGCAGCATGAAAGAGGCCTCTGTGGAGGAGAGAAATGTAGTGCAGCTCAAGGAAAATTGTGAGCTTTGAGGACCAGAAATACAATGTCCAACGAAAAATATGCGAGCATATTTTTGTAGCAAATAGAGGCTAAATTGCATTTATTGTCCCTCAAATATTTTTCACAATACGCACAGTTTTGAAAATTGGGGAATATCACTTGGACATTCCCCAGTTTTAGCGGGGGCATTTTTAGTCATGTGAGGCATTTAAACCAATCGGACGCAAGGGAAAATACTTGATTGATTATAATCTATAGAGGTGGTAGTTATCTCCAAAAGCATTAGAACCAAGAAGATCCTTGGGGATAGATTGTTTAGCTGTGCAGCCCCCAAACTTTAGAATCTGCTTCCAACTACGATTTGGTCTATTTCCAGTATCAATTTTATTTCATAAGGCATTTAATTAGCCACGTTAGCTGATATCAAGTAATTGTCATTTAAGAGAAAAGAAGAGCTGTAGAAACTCAAGATAAGAATATAAACCCTGGAGAGTGATAGACTAAACATGAAGCTTCAAACAGTCTCATTGTTTCTTCCCTCACCTTTCCTGCTGTCTTCTCTTTTAAGAGCCGTAATGAAGAAATGGCAAGTTAACACAGCACCCTGTTAAACAAGTTCCCGGAATTAATTATTTTGCATAATTTCTCTATAACAGATCGTTCAATGACAACCGTTCATTCCTCAATGTGTTCTTGTCAATGGCAACCGTGAGCATGGGTATGTATGCTGTAACTGATGCATTGTTGCGAATGGTAAACTGGGTTAAACTGGACCGTCAACGCCTTGTTGATAAATCAATAATGATGTATATAAGATTGTAAATAATATGGTTCCGGACAATCTTAGTTCGCACTTTGTCTTCCGTTCCCATACCTTAACCTATAACTTAACAGATAGTGACTGTTCACTTGCCATTCCACAGCCCCACACTAATTATTGTAAAAGAAGTCTGTCCTACAGCGGAGCTGTACTCTGGAATAGTTTACCCTTGGATATTCGTCAGTCACCTTCTCTTGATGAATTTAAATCTAAGAATTATGATTTTGATGGTAGTCCTATGTAAGTTCTATTTTGCTTTTGTACACGGTTTCCTTGTTGGCAGGTCTAAGCTCGCCTGGTTTGGCTGAGGGGGCTCTGTGGGGTAGGGGTATCTAAGGACTGAACATGCATCAGGCTAATCACGTGAACCTCTAAAATGAAAACGATTACAGAAACCGTAGACGTTCGAAACAGCTTGTGTTTAACTAAAGCAACATGTCCCTGGGAGCTGGTAGAGATAAAATTGATCAAAATTTAACCCTCTTTTAAAGATGATCAGAATTAGCAACTTCCTGAAAGTACCGACCATCTAAAAGAAATAGCAACCAATATTGGGGAATGATAAATACGTTTTACTTTGCTGTGCACACAAAAGAATGTAAGTTGTTTAGTCCCCATGTTGATTAGCCCCTAGCCGGTTAGCCCCCAAATAAAACTTTCAGCCTTAACCCTTTTCATGCTTTACCTGATCATCGAAGGAGTGAACTGTGGAGGTTTCGCACCTAATTGAGTTCTGGATTGCAGCTCAATTTAGCTAATAGAAGACTTTAAGGTGGCTCAAAACAGTTTCCAACACTTCGATTTGGATGGGTCGTTATAACCACTCTTTATCACTTAATGCTACGATCATGGTATCAAAAAACTGCCCAATCATTGGTGAACATGTTGTTATCATTTTCGTGACACAATAGGTTACCATAGCAACAGTATGACCTAAAAACACCCTTAATTACAGCTTTAGGGGCTTATAATTCGAAAACAGCACGGTGAAATTTTTTTATATTATCATCTTTTGATAGGTATGATAAGACACAACTTTTGGCAAAGTTAAAAAAAATTCTGTACATGGGGTTCAGAGCCACCTCAAATTTTCGAAAATTTAAGGTGGCTCTGAACCCCATGTACAGAATTTTTTTTTAACTTTGTCAAAAGTTGCGTCTTTTCATGCTTATGAAAAGTTGATAATATAAAAAATTTCACTGTGCCATTTTTGAATTATGAACCCGTAAAGCTGTATTTAAGGGTGATTTTAGGAGGTCATACTGTTGCTATGGTAATTTGTTGTGTCATGAAAATGATGACAACGTGTTCACCAATGCTTGGGCAGTTTTTTGATACCATGATTGTAGCATCAAGTGATAAAGAGTGGTTATAACGACCCATCCAGATTTAAGTGCTGGAAACTGTTTTGAGCCACCTTAAACCCAAGGTAACTAGCCTTGTTACCCTCTGAACCTGATAAAGTAGTGCTTTAATTTCTGTCGCAGAGCACCTGTCCCGTGTCCAGAGAATTATTTCTATCTTTGTGTCGCCTACATGTCTTCTGTTTACGTCAGTGAGGGTTGCAAGTGTTGTTGGATTTGTGTTTTTAACGCAAATGTTATACTCACGCGAGGTAGGTAGAGTTGTTTACGATGTTTCCTGTCTGTGTGACCGCCCCAGTGACAATAACTTACTTCTGTTTTCCAATTCTGCTAATCTTCAAATAAATTTTAAATTTCTCTGAAACTCAACTCCTGTATCTCTCAAATAGCCAAGATAAGTCCTGATATACTAATTTCCAGCGAAAACACGGCCAGCGAAATGCAGTGTCTTTCGATTATTATGTAACGTGCCTGCTTGAGTCAACGTCAGCAGCTAGGACAAGAACGACGGGTTAGAGCTAGAGAATGGTTCGGAAGTGGAAAATATCGTCTGCGTTGTCCTTTTTTAACAAACAGTCTTGTCGAACTCATTTAAAAAGTTGGCAAGTCGGTTCTTTCCAGTTTTTTCCTCCGAGCTTCTTATATTGTGACACTTTTTCTTTTGATGTGAATTCGCGCTAATT